>NC_056746.1:146143145-146400645 GCF_019279795.1 Protopterus annectens
GCATATATATATATATATATATATATATATATATATATATGTATATATATGTATATATGTATGTGTGTGTGTGTGTGTGTGTGTGTGTGTACATTCATATGTCTGTGTATGTGTGCATAATTTTCATATACATGTAGGTGGGTGTATGTGTGTATTTGAATGTGGGCATCGGTGTGGACATGCATGTATGTGCATGTTTGTGTGTGCATAATAAATATGTTTAGATATGCATGTGTGTATTCATGTATGTGTATATGCACATGTATGCGCATGTAATGTGCGTACACACCTGTGTGTGTGTATATATATATATATATATATATATATATATGTGTGTGTGTGTGTGTATATGTGTATGTATGTATATATATATATATATATATATATATATATATATATATCTATGGATATATAATGTGTATGTATATATAGTCTGCAGATATAGATATGCTTGTATACGTGATATTATAATAACTGGGCATGGTATAGTGAAGTTTTAACTGTGGTTAACTTATGAGGGTAAAGCCCGAGTGATTAAACACCAGCAAGTAAGTCTTCAATATAACGCACCCAGGAGTTGGTTATTGGTGTTATATAGTGACAACTTTATAATCTCAAAATACTGAAATATTGGATTTCAGTATCTCGAGATCATAAAGTTGAATTTTTAAAATCGTGAAATTCCATAACTGTGAATCTGGAAATGTCGAATTCACGGAATCCGGAAATGTCGAATTCACAGTTATGGTGTTCCGGTATTTGTCGCGGGATGTGTGTGCAGCATGTACGGTTTAGTGTGTGGCTTTGGCTGGTATGTAAGGTAAGTGAGTAGTTTAAGGTTTTAGGTATTTGTTTGTGTGTATGTGAGTGTGTTTGAAAGTTTTGTGTGTGGGTTAGGGTAGGCAGGCAAAAGTATGAATGTTTAAGTGTTGAAAGTGGTGGTGTTTTTATATTTGTGATGTGTGTGTGTGTGTGTGTCCGAGGGTACTGTAGAGTGTCTAGTGGTGAGTTTGCTGTCTTCTTTTTGGTGCGATCTCTGAGCTAGTTTATATAAGTAGGGGGTGTTTGGGGGTGCAGCCCGGCTGCAGGGGGGCTTGCCCCTTTGCTTATATGTAGTGTAGGTTTGTTTTGTGTTTTTGAGTTTGTGTATTTTGTTTATTTGTTGTAGTGTGGGTAGGAAGGTGTGTGTGTGTTGTGTGGTGTATATGGTGTGTTTATGTTCGCGATTTTGTTTCGCGGTTTTAGGCTTTCTGGATTTCAAGCGTTTAACTTTATGGTCTCTAGATACTGAAATTCGATATTTCAGTATTTCGAGATTATAAAGTGGAACCATAGATATATAATATGTCTGGATTCCTAGTGAGAACGTGCTTGTCTGCAATTTGCTGTTAAAGCCGTCTGTTAGCTTGTGCTACCAATGCTTATACAAAGGGCCACTTAAAAATTTTGTTACCAAAATATGTCAATCCACTCACAAAATTACCTACATTGACTAATATTTTATATTTACTTAAACACTAAATAAAGTCTATAATAATGTCAGATTTGCCAGAGAATGTTATAATACATGTTGTGGAAAACCTCAGGACGTTAGTTTTAAGTAATTCACTGTAGGCTTGGTTTCATCATTCTGCGCTATGTGTTGGTTGGTTTATCTCTTAAAGTTTTAATTAAAACAAACCTTTTCACTGTTAAAAGAATGCCACTGTAGGAGGGAGTGTAGGTGTAAAATTCTTCTTCCATCTTGGAGATGCAGTGAAAAGAGGTGAAAATGTCCCAATTCTCCTTGATGAGACAGTGGAGACAGAGCTTCATTACATATGTATGAGGGGCTCCCTTACTATGAGTATTTAACCTTGAAGGGATTTTAATTTCACTGCATGATAAGTAGTACAAAAGCCATTATAGATGGGGTATGGCTTTTGTAGGTGGTAAGGTAGGTTTTGAATTTCCTTCAGAAGTTTTGTCTCGATTGAAAAACCACAGTCAGAGTGAAAAGTTAGAGTTTAATGCAGTCCCTCTGTTACTGTTTTTGAAAAATGCTGTGTTGGTATTCTGAAAGGGGGGAATGGTCCTTTTTGAGCTATGTGATGGGGTTGGTTAATGGCCATGCTTTGTTATATGCGTGCTGCATAGGTTTTTGAGAAGATCATTTCAATGGCTGCCAAAAACAGAGTTAAGCAGATGCATTCCAAACAGCTGTAAATATTACAGGTATGTGTAGTTTTTTTTATTTTTGTGAGATTGTCAGACTTATTTATTTATTATTTATTTTTTTTATTTTACATTTGTTGATCGGGCTAGTCTAGCTGGATATATGTCCATTTTCAGTAGAGGCCCGGGGAGATAAGCTCCAAAGTTTGAGATTAATTTAACAATCAGGAAAATAACATGAAAATAACATGAAAGTAGAAACATAAAACAAAAAGCATTATAACTGTTGTCAAGGTTATAGATTGTAAAAAATACAGTAGTTACAACAAAAAGAGAAAAAGAATTTGTGACAAAGATACTGTTACAAATGACATTCAGAACGATTATTAGCATAATGTATTTTTTTTTTTTTTTTTTGAAAAAGTAGGAAAGGAGAAATAGATCAGCGGATGTAAATAAGAGGTAGATTTTAGGTTATAAGATATGGGTTTTTAGCTCGGTGGCAAGAGCTAGAGTTAAGTCAGGATTAGTGCAGGGGCACATCCATTGTGATTTGAGGTGGAGCTTAAGTCTCTTTTTAAACAGAGCTTTTGAGGGAATAGTAGAAAGTTCAAAGGGTAGTAGGTTCCAGTGTTTTCCCACAGTGTTGGAAAAAAGGCAGTCACCAGTCTTGTTGTTTGCTTTGTCAATATTTACAAGAAGTTTGTGTGCGGACCTCAGGGATTTTAGGTTGTGGTAGGGGTGGATAAGGGTAGATAGTATAGGTGTTTTGTCAGGTTGATTGAGAATTTGATGGGTTATGGCGAGTTGATTAATTTTAAGTTGCTGTTGAAGTTCAAGCCAGCCAAGTTGCTTTAGATTAGTACAATGGTGGGTTCTGAAAGGGTTACCTGTAGCAAATCTGGCTATGTTGTTGTAGGAGTTTTCTAATTTCAATAGGTTCTTTTTTGACAGGTTAGTGAAAATGGGAGAAGCATAGAGAAGGGGAGATATAAGGTGGGAGTGGGCAATAGTTATTCTAGATTCTGGGGTTAGGAAAGGTTTGATTCTGTAAAGAGAGCCTATTTTTTATTAATGTTTTTTTAATGGTTAATTGCATCACTGACTAAAGCTGCTTTACCACGTGCATATATGGAGAAAGAAATGGCCATGATTATGTATCTGGTGTATTTTTGTTTCAATGTTTTGATTTCATGTTTTTATTGAATGTTACAGTGAATTTATTTTCTAACAGATGAGAATTAGCTGAGTATTTTATTTATACATGTGTCTGTCCATAGAAAAAATGTTTCTGCAAATGATTACGCGTGTGTGTGTGTCTGTCTGCTTTGCATTATTCATACCAAATCAGGTCATAACATTCCTGAAAGGCTACTTTTCTCTGAGGATAAAACGCACAGGTGAAACTAATTAACAATTCAAAGTAAGCTATTGAGTACAACTGCAGTCTGTGATGGAATCTGGCTAAGACTTTTGAAACTTTCTGTAAGCGCTCTTCCCCCAGCCCTCACAGCCAAGGCTGGGGCATGCTCAGAAAGCCATACTGTAAATGTAAACACAGACCAGAATAAAACGAAAATCTTTAGGACTATCCCTTTAACTGTTTTATGCAATCTGTGCTACCCATATTGTATTTCATTGTAACTCTTGAATATTTAATCTGTGTAATTGTGCTGAAAACAATGTTAAAAATGTAACTGTAAATTATGTAATGGAGCTTTTCTCCCCACACCTCCTAAAAATGGGTTGGACCCAGTCAAACTTTCCTTGACAAAGAAAGTAAGTAAAATTCATTCTTTTCATTTATTGTAAGAACAATCAGTAGGGAGTTTGTAAGAAAAAAGATGGATAAGGTAGTGAAACTTAAGGTGAATCATCAAAAGAAGCAGCAAACTGCAAAATACAGATCCTCCATTTTATCTCCATCTTTAAGTACCAAAATTGTCCACACTGTCCTTGGTGCCTCAGAAATGTAGGGCGTTTGCATTTGTCATATCCAGGAGGGGTTTGTATAGTGGATGGGTGCAGCACTGTAGCTGTTTTTTAACCAAACTTTGTCCACTGTACTAATTTTCTAATCTGGCTTTCCTAATGCAGCCTGTCTTTTATAAGACCTTTGTAAGGGAGTATTTTAGTAAAGTGTATGAAACTGTGAAACTGCAGGATTTTATCTTTGTTGTGAATGATTGTGCAACTGTAGACAGAAAACAGCTGAGGACTTATACATGTGCTTGTCAGTGGTCAGGAGGGTATCAGGAAGAGAGTCCTTCCCTTGAAGATGTTCATGGGATGAAAACTCATTCTGTGTCTCCAGATTATATCTAGGAGAATTTTTTACTCAAAATTATGTTCAGTACCTGAAGTTTTTATGGAAACCTTTATATAAAGATTTTTACTGGGCTGATCCTTTCCTGATAAGAGACAGAGGATGTTTTGAAAGCTGGCACTGTCTTGGCACACAGCCCCATGCTCTGATTACCCAAATCATCATTTGGTAGGCAGATCCTGCTGCTGGTTCTTAATGTATGGCAGACCAGAGTAGGAAAGTCGTCCATATTTAATCATTTCCCTTTAAGGATTCAAAGCCAAGTAACCACCTATGAGCTCCCAACAATATTACATTTTGTAAAGCCGCTCATTTAATGCATCAACCTGCTGTAACTGTGCCCTTCATTTCCCATGTACACGTCTTTGGATTCCTGCTTTTATGTAATAACAGGTTTAAAAGTTGAGCATGTTGTACTTTCTAAGTTTTTACTTTAAAATGTGATAGCATTGGGTGGGGGGAGCTTTAATAAGTAAAGGATGAATTGACATTGTGCATGTGTTGCTCCCTGCCTTTAGATGTTACTGTACAAAAAGGTTTCATGAGGAAAACCATATCTGCCTCTATGGTGATCTGGAAGTTATTTCCTTTTGCCTTAAATGCTGTTTTCAGAAGGTTATTTACTGTAGGTTTTATGCAGCTGCCATTTGCTTTTTAATTTTCAGGTACCAGTCAAAATGATGCAGAGCTGCTTTGCTTGACCTCTTCACCTGTTGATCTGCTATGTGGTCCTGTCCCTTCCAGTCTTCCATCCCCACAGCTAAGACCTGATCCTGTTGTTGTTGAATCTACAGATCTCATTCAATTTGAAGAGAACTCCCTGTGTGTCCCAGGTGAGAAGCAATGTTAAGCAGCCTAGGCTTGGAATGCTTTAGGACCTTAAAATTATCTGTTGTTTATTGCATGTTTGTAATGACCACTTTACTAAATGGTCTGCAAATGTAGTTAAAGATCTGATTGCCTTTTTAATTTTAATGCATAGCTCCCAACTGTCCCATCTCCAAAATGTGGGACACTCACAATGCAGAAAAAATGGGCATAATGTGGAACACTTACTAATGATCTTATCAAGGATGCACACTGTATAAGTTAACTGTTTCTTCATATTCTGGTTCTTTTGATGAATTAATATGATTCAGTATTTGATATGTATTAATTCCTTGTGAATGTGGGCCAAAGCTTTTTGGTCTGAAACGTGTTTTAAGACTCAAAATGAGGAACATTCCTCATAATGAAGTACACTTGAGAGACATGTTGCAATATCATACTTGTCATGTTTAAAGGTAAGTTACTCGGGATCCCTTTTTTTCGATTTTGTGATGGTTGTAATGAGTAAAGTCATCTCAAAATGTAGGCAGGCATTGGTGCAATTAATATGCTGGCTACAGTCTACTGGTAGTAGCTGTCTTTATTTTTATTTATTTATTTTAAGTAAGTAATGTGTAGAACTGATTCTGCTATAATTGAGTGTACCAAAAATACATTTGTTCTTGTAGAAGTTGGTGAGCAAAGGTTTTATGCCATTTCAGAACATTTAGTGGCTGGTGATCCTAGGACATGTGCCAATTTAGTTATCTGTTCTGGCTTTTTGTTTTTCAGCAGTCTTAAGATTTAATTGGGTACTACTAAACCAACACCTTATTACACTGTGTTCCAGTCTTGTGGAATTGCATTGTTTGCTTCAAGGATCTTTGATTTTGTTAGTTTTGACTGTATTATCACCGAGCGAGACTGCCTCACTTAAGAGCTACCCGTTCTGAGATGTATTATTTTCATGGCTCCTTTAAGTTATCTTTCTTGGCATTTTCTTTTTGTTTCTCTCTCTCTGAAAAATAGTATTGGCTGGATTGTAGGTAGTATCTTG
Source organism: Protopterus annectens (assembly GCF_019279795.1). NCBI lineage: Eukaryota > Metazoa > Chordata > Ceratodontiformes > Protopteridae > Protopterus > Protopterus annectens. The sequence goes on from NC_056746.1 coordinate 146,149,490, forward strand.
TCTGTGACCTCTGTGCATGTTATATTAATTTAGAATGTTCTTTTGATCACTGTCGCAGTAGTGGCATTAGCTATACAGGTTTTTATCCTGTGTGGGGTATTACAGCTGTACTTTCTCCCTGGAACCATTGTCTCCAAGGCTAAGGTCCCCTTTCCTACATAAGACCCTGAAAAAGTCCTCCAAACTTCCCTCCACTTCCTCTTCCATTAGATCCTCCCATAGGCCTTCTAAAGCAGTGGTGAATAGGATGATGATGAAATTCCTCAGAACACTGATTCGCATAGGGGGAGTTTCTAGCTCCATCCCCCACTGGATCGATGAGCTGTCAAACCTGCATTTCTGCTTGTCCCTTCTCCAATTGTGTATCATCCATTCCCAGAGTCTGTGGATCAAAAAGCTCTGGGATTCAGTACTTCTGATGTGAAAGCTCTTCCAGCTTTAACTCAGAACACTTCCTTGACCTTATCGGTTCTGATTTTGCTGGAGCTCGATGGTGATCGGAACTGATCTGAGGGGTTGACTTCGACTCTGAACTTTTCAGAGCTGTCGCTTCCTCTTGGAGCCTAGGTGCTTGATAGCTGTGCTGCAACTCCTCCCTCAGGGTGGAGGAGCGGGGAGATTCGGGGATTGTCTACTCTGAGTGTGTCAGCTCCAGAGGGATTGTCTTTATCTCTCTGGGTCCCTCTGCCTTCAAGGTGGTGGAGAGGGTCTTTTGTCAGCCAAGAGTAGTGTCGACTTTCCAGTCTTCGAATCCGAACCCTGTTCCTTCTCTGGATCCCTTGTCTGAGTCTTCACATCCTACACCCCAGGAACAGCCAGCCCAGAAGAACTTCCAAACAGCTTCATCAATGGAGCTTCCTCTCTCTTCCGATACCTCCCCGGAACATCCCACTGAGGAGGTCCCTTTTAAGACAACATGCAAGAGGAGGCACCTGGTGTGTTTCACATTTAAAACATTTCAAAAACTTCTCAATCTGATAAAGTTAAAATGTGTAACTGACTATAATCATATCATGTCATAGACCTCACTAACAAATAAAAGAAACATTTTTGTCGAGGTCTAATAAAAACTGTTTAAAAACACACTTAACCAAACAGATACTAATGTTGATTTAAAAAATCATAACTTATAAAATACACCCATTATGATAAGAACATGTAAAGATTCATAAAACCAGCTTGTGTGTGAACACCATTACTATCATGACTGATGTTTAAAGGGTCTATCAACTAAAAAAGGTTTAAGGGATATTCTGTCATGTACACCACATGCTTTGTCAGCTTGCAGTCTAATGATCCACTTTGTTTCTAGTTGGTGTCTATAATAATTAAAATTCCCCCAGTCTAACTCCCTTATTTACCAACTCTACTGCTAAGAACATAAATCTATGTGAAAGCTCATTCTGAAGCACATAACGAGCCAGAGCATTTGAGTCATCATCTTTATTCACTACGTATATGATTATAGATAGTTATGCATTTTTAACTTTATCAGATTGAGAATTTTATGAAATGTTTTAAAAGTGAAACACACCCTTTAGGGTTAAAAATTTTTAAGTGATGTGATTGGTAGTTAGCCATTATTTAAGCTTCATGTCTGTGTTTTTGAATATGTCTGATGAAGCATTCTGTATCTGAATGAGAAAGCTCACTTTCATACCATTTTTTTCTAATAGTGTGTTGTACCTGAAACTTGGAGCTTATTCTGTATTTGGTTTTTATGGACTTTTTAGTTTGTTAGAGAGTGGCCTTATCCTCCTTAGCCTTCAGTTTTCGCTTCAGATTTGGGAAACTGGTTTATGCGTCAGCAACTTTCGCAGTGTGATCACAGAACTACCTGGCACATTTCACCAGATTGCAGAGGGACTTAATAAAGGAAGTCTCTAACTCTGTCCCACGGTCCAGGTCCATGTCTACAGAGGAACAGAAATCCTTTTCCTTGTGAGTGGCCACCCTACACTCCATTTTGAACACATTGTGAGTTTGGTTTCGGATCGACTGGTTCTGGTATAGCCATAAGGAGACATGCCTGGATGCAGTTGTAGGTTCATAGGTAGGTACTAGGCTATTAGCCCTAAGGCGTATATAAGCCTAGCCAAAAAGGTACCCTGGCTTTCGCCACCCAAGAAAATTATTTTCCTTTGCCCCTGTCGAGCATAACCACAGAAGTGATCCGTGGGGTGAATTTCCTATTTCCCATCCAATCATCAAGATTTTTCTTAGAGTGCTAATGAGGAGCTCTGTTTGACATAGATAGGTAGTCTGTTCCAGAGTATGGGAAGTCTCTGGGACAGGAATCTATCCCTCTAGCATGTTCTGTTTATTGTGGTGACAAGGTTTAGGTCCCCAGAGTGTTTTACTCGGAGGAATTGGGATTTCTTTAAGTGGAGCATGTCCAACAGCTCTTGATTTGACATAGCTTTGTATGTCAGACAGAGATTGCCTCTGAGTAGGCGATATGCGATGGAGTAAAGCTGCAGTTTTTTGAGACGGTCTGCATAGGGCATCTGTTTGAGGCCAGTAATCCTCTTTGTGAGGTATTTCTGTGGCCTTTCCAGTTGTTGTAGATGTCTTATGAGGTACATACCAAAAGGGGCGTTGTACTCTATAATGGGTCTAATGAGTGATAAGTAGAGGGGAACAATGACCTCTTTTTTTCTGGATGAGAAACCTTTTGTGATGAGGTGAGCCACGTAGAAGGATTTCCTGACCACTGTGGCGATGTGATTATCAAAGGAGAGACTACTGTCCACCTGTATCCCAAGGTCTCTTATCACATTTTCAGCATTAAGTAGACTACCACTTATGTGGTAGTTCATGGGTACAGAGTTTTTACCAAAGGGGATGACAATACACTTTTTGGGATTGTGCTTCAGGCCATGGCTTTGACACCAGGCATCTGTCTCAGTGAGGCCCATTTGTAGCATGTCCACATCATTAGGAGTTTCGATTATGGCTCCTAGTTTGCAGTCATCTGCAAACTTTGTTAGCCAAAGACCTTCTGTGTTAGTCTGTACTTCAGAGAAGTACATACCAAACAGGAGAGGACCCAGGACTGAACCCTGTGGTACTCCACTTGTCACTGGTCTGAAGTCGGATTTGGAGTCTGCTACTTTCACAGTGTGGGTTCTGTCTGTGATCCAGTTTGCAACCCATCTTGTGACATAGGGATTTATACCTAGTTTAGTGAGCTTATCTATAATTCCAGAGTGGGGGATGGTGTCGAAAACCTTGGCGGGATCTAGATAAGCTGTGTGAACCCACCTTATCCTCATCTATGGCTTTGGTGACTACTTCAAAGAAGTCAGTCAGGTTTAGGAGACATGATCTGCCTTTTACAGAACCCTTCAGGGCATCGGTCATCAATGTTCCCTTTGGATCGTCCTTTTTGGCCCAGAGGTGAGAGACTCTCTCCTTTAGTGAACAGGGGAGAAAGACTTTGTCTACTATTGGAATTTGCTTTTCCACTCCACAGGGACCCTTTTCTAGGAATCAGCGTGGTGGTAAAAAAAATGTGGTTCAATAATTCTCAAGGTCCTTTCCAGGAGTCACATGGAGACTTTTCCCCAGAGGCAGAGGGGGAAATGGTTATAACTGTAGACACCGCCCTTGTGGCAGAGGGGGTCCACAGAATCAAGGATCTCAAGATTCTTTCTTGGACAGGTCCTTCCAGCATTCCTTAAAGGTTAATAAACCAAAATAGTAATGGTGCAATAGTGCTCCAAGAAAGACAATAAAACCAAGTAAAAAGCACTACTGTTGCGAGTCCAAAATCCTCTTTATTCAACACAAAAATTAAGTGCTTTTGTCAATCCAACTTGACTTCATCAGAATTTAATTTAAACTACTAATAAAAGCCATTTTATACAAGGATTTTGGACTCGCAACAGTAGTGCTTTTTACTTGGTTTTATTCCTTAAAGGTTGCCCGACTGTCCCTATCTGGCGGCATTTGGGGCTGTGCTTGTCCTTGCACCAAGACACCTGGCTAGCCATCACAAATTACTTTTGGGTGCAAAGGATCATATCCACAGGATATTTCATTCTCTTTTTACAAATTCCAGTAAAACCAAAGAAATATCTCCCTGATGTACCACCCAATCAGAGGGAGCTAAAAGCTCAAGAAATTGCAAGGTTGCTAGATAAGAGTCATCTATGAGGTCCCACCAGAGCAGAGAGGACTCCTTACCGCACCAACCAGACATCTACTAATAAAAGCCAGGGATTATTTACTTCACCTGGCATTCATTCGGAGTCAACATCATCTTGCACAAAATTTCATCTTCAGCCAGTTCAAGTAATAGACTTCATTGGGGCTCACTTGGACACAGTCAGTTGTCTAGCTTTTTTGCCTCAGAACATAATTCTTATATTGAAGACACACGTCAGTCAGGTTCTTTCAGTTCCAGCGCCTCCAACAAAATTGATCTTTAAAGCATTAGGTTCAATGGCTGCCACTATAACTGTTTCCCACTGCCCACTTACACATAAGAGTTCTCCAGTGGACTCTAGCGGTGCAATGGTCCTTTCATCACTGTCCCTTGTCACCTCATAAAATTGTCGAGTGTGCAGAAATTCCCTTCTTTGGTGGCCCATTCTTAGATCATCAAGCTAGGTCATCTATTTATTCTTCCTCCTGCCAGCGCCATGTTGACTACGGACACCTCCCAGTTGGGGGGGGGCATTAATCTGGACGGACTGTTTAAGCCACATGGTCAGTACAGATCAATTTGCATGTCACTGTACTAGAGATGAGTGGTGCTTGTAGCATTGCAGGCCTGTCAGAACTTTCTCCCTCTAGGGACAATTGCAGTACAAATGGACAACATATCAGTAATCTGGTACATCAACAAACATGGGAACCAGATCCTACCCCCTTTGTGAGGGTGTGTCAATGTGCGATCTCTTCCATCCATTTTCTAATAGCAATGCACATACTGGGGAAGTCCAACATTCTAGCCAATAGGCTCAGCAGGACCATACTCATGCCTCACTAGTGGTCTCTCAAACAATCTTTGGCAAACATGATCTTCCACAACTAGGGTCAACCTTGCTGTGACTTATTTGCATCCCCCTTTTACAATAAATGCAACAGGTTCTTTGCGCTTATCTCTCCTCAGGGGCAGTCACTGAGAGATCCTCTAGTCCGCGTTTGGCCCTCTGATCACCATTATGCTTACTCTCCCCTGCCTCTCATCCCCAAATTTCTTCAGAAAGCACTGGTTAAAAATCAGTGTCCTCCTCATTGCTCCCTTCTGGCCTCAGCAAGTATGGTTTCCCTTCCTTTTGTCTCTCTCTCTCTCACTACGTCCCTTTTGAATGCTGAATCCCAGTCCAGACCTTCCATCTCGCCCATCAAGACAAGTTCACCCAGATATTGCAGGCCTCAAGATAACTGCATAGTTTCTCCATTTCCCATGATGGCTAGACATTCCAGGCTTTCTTCCCCAATTTGAAAAATCTTAGTCTTTCCCATAAAACCTCTAGTAGAAAAGCTTACAAGAGTAACTGGAGAAGGCTGGCTATTTGGGCTCATCAGAAACAACTAGATGTCTTTACTGCTTCAATTCCAGCAGTTCCAGAGTTCCTTGCTTCGATATTCCAGGATGGAGCAAGTTTTTCCACTATTAAAGTTCAATTGGCAGCCATCTTGAACTATCATATAGGGAATAATGCTTCTCCTTTAGCATCAGCTAAATTGTGTAAAGCATTTTTAGGGGTACTTTCTTTCTTAGACCTCCAGTAAAGGACCCCACTCCACCCTGGGACTTCACCATGGTATTACAAGCCTTAGTACACTCCCCTTTGAACCATCAGCTAAGGTGGTTCTCAAGTTTCTTTCTTGGAAAACTGTGTTTTTGGCAGCTATAAATTCTGCAAGACTAGTATTAGAACTCCAAGCTTTGTCTTCCAAACCACCATATTTGATTTTTCGAGTTCAGGTGCCTAAGCAGTGAGACATTCCCCTTTGGTACATTTGACTGGGGACACATAGATGAACTGACATTCAGTTGCAGAGAAATATGGCTGTTTGCAAATTCCTTGTGAGCAAAGACAGGCACACACTGCCGTGCTCACAGCTTTAATAACCAAATGCATGGTGGCAGAAGAAGTAATGAGTGTTGTACTCAGTGTACAGTGCATGCTTATGTAACTGCAACATGTAGAAGTGTGCTACAGCATGGAGGAAATCCTGCATGCTAGTGTAGTCACATTTATACTCCAGTATGCATTTAAGGTAATGTTCCCTAGACACTGTGAAGGGGGTAGTGGTCCATGTACATCACTTATAAAAAGGCACTGTCCATTGTGCACTGCATTCTTACTGCCACTGGCATGCCTTCTGGGTAGCCTGCTGCTGATGCCTGCCATATTGCCTGCTGTCTCATGTTGCCTTGGGGACCATGGACATTGTTTTCACCCTGTGCATTTGGTTATTGAAGTTGTGGCATGGCAACATATTTTTCTCTTTGCCCAAAGGGAATTTGCAAACAGCCATATTCCTCTGCAGCTGAATGTCACTTCAGCCATGTGTCCCCAGTCAAATGTACCACAGGGAAATGTCTCGCTGCCTAGATGCCTGAACCCTGATTTTTCACAAAGAGTTACTTTATGCACAAATCCTTCTTTCTTGCCAAAAGTTGCCTCTGAAACCAATTTCAACTAGGTCATCAATCTGCCAGTTTTCTTTCTTAAATTTGAAAATAAGGAAGAATACATCTTCTTGATGTACATAGACAATTGCATTTCTACCCGGACAGAACCAAGGCATTCAGAAAGTCTGAACAACTATTTGCTTCTTTTATTAGTTTAAGAATAGGCAGACCAGCTTCAGAAACTACCCTGGCTAAATGGATAACAGACTGCATTTCCCGTATTTATTCCTAGCTTCATAGGACGATACTAGGTAGAGGCCCTTATAAGTCTAGCCAAGAATTTCACCCATGTTCCTCAAAAGGTGTATTGCCTTACCTAAAAAAAACGTAAGGCACATTCAGCCAGGTCAGTGTCTACTTCTGCAGCCTTTTGTGCAAGAGCCTCTGTTGATATTTGTGCAGCTGCAACCTAGTCCAATGATCATACCTTTATTGTACATTACAAATTAGACACATTGCAAATCGGACATTTCTAGATATAGAGATGCCTTTGGTTCTGCAGTGCTCTGGTCCATCCATCCATAAGGGTCACCCAAGGTTACTGAAGCTGGCGACTGTACCATTAGTTGAGGAATGAATGAAAATGACATTGTCTCAAAGAAGTTATGTACTCATCCTAACATCTCGTCTGTGGTGTTCATTTTCATTCTTCAACTCCCCTCCCATCTTCCCCCGTCCTTAACCATGGGAGAGACCTAATGGAAAAATGGTTAGGGACCTTAGTTCCTGTTTGAGCTGCTGATCTTTCATCTATCACTTTCCTGTCAGTCTGATTGTCTTAATATATTACTATAATATATGTATCATAGCAGTAAACTTGATCTAAGATATTGTAATAGGGGCATTATGGGTAAGGAGGAGCTTGAGATTCAGATCCTAGAATTTATAGAAAGTGGCAGAGTCGAATCCATTGGTCAGATTAGAACCCATTTGTTGAGGAAGAATGAAGGTGGACAACACAGATGGAACGTTATGGTGAGTAATAACTTTTTACTAGACTTTAGAGATTTTTCCTTACCCTTATGTAAGAAGCCATCTGGCAATGCTGCCTGCTCCTGTGGAACAGAACCTTTAAGTAATGCTTATGGTGAAGGTTTTTTTGTCATATTTGTATTTATGTAATGGATGGTGTTTTGTTGCATGTTCAGTGCTCTGATGTAAGTTTTCACTTATTGTAACATTTGCACAAAATGTTTCTGCAAATAGATTTGACATTTTCTCTGTCCCAGGTGATCATCATTTTTTATTACATTTTCAGTCTCCTCCTTTCTTTTGTCTTGTGTAGTTGAACACCTTATTTTTTCTATTCTTTGAGGCCAAGTTGACTTTAGTTGGCTCTGCAAGATTTAATAAGATCCTTATTGGCTCTGCTTTGTGTACTTGTTTTTAATTTCTGACAGCTAAGCAGTACTTCTTGTGATATCTTAACTTTGTTCATGCAAATGGGTTTGTTGCTTTAAACCTGTGCATTTTAATGAGATGGTTTATTTTGCAGTAAGTCTGTTAGAAGTATTTATTTTTTTTGCATCATGGTTTCCTTTGATTGAATGGATTGTTTCTGACTGAGTATAATTTTATTGGTAGGTTAAAGATGAACGTATGTTGTGTGTTAATTACAGAGGGATATAACCGTGAGTAGGCAATTGGAAGAGACTAGGTTTGGCATTATAATATGCAAGGCATTGCAGTTAAGCGGATTTCATCCTCGATTTTTCTATCTTTTGGTTTAGTCAAAAGTTGAGCATATTTATTTCCTTTACACACTCCGTGTTTGGGCAGTTTCAGTTCTCCGTAAGGCTTACGTTTCATTGTTTTTTTTTTTTTACATCCTGGAGTTTAGTCAAGAAGACCTCCTGCTGAATAGGAGGAGAGTGGTGTATATAAAATTACTACTCAAAAGTGTACCAGAATGGCAAAGTAAAGTGGTATTATACAGGTATAGGTTCATACGTAGGTACTAGACTTATCTGCCCGAAGGCATTTATAAGCCTAGCCAGAATGTGTTGGCTTTCGCCACCCCCTTAGATTAGTTCCCTGTGCCTCTGTCCAGCAGAGCCATTGAAGTGATCCCTGGGGTAAACTTTGTTTCCCATCCACTCGTCAAGGTTTCTCTTGAAGAGTGTTGGTGAGGAGCTCTGCCTAATGTAGATTGGAATCTTGTTCCAGAGCATGGGAAGTCTCTGGGACAGGACTCTATCTGTCCAGCATGTCCTATTTACTGTTGTGGTGGGGTTTAGATCCCTGGAGCGTGTGGCTCGAGGGGATATGGTTTTCTTTAGGTGGAGCATGTCCATCAATTCTAGGTTGGACATGGCCTTGTATGTCAGGCAGAGATCACCTCTGAGTAGGTGGTATGCAGCCGAGTGCAGCTGGAGTTTCTTCATTCGAGCTGCATAGGGTATCTGCTTGAGGCCAGTGATCCTCTTGGTGAGGTACTTCTGTGGTCTTTCCAGTTGTTGCAGGTGTCTTGTAAGGTACATCACAAATGGGGCATTGTACTCTGTGATCATCTGATGAGTGAAGCGTAGAAGGGCCTAATGACCTCTTTCGATCTGGATGCAAACCCTTTTGTGATTAGGTGGGCCACATAGGATTTTCTAACCACTTTGGCAATGTGATTATCAAAGGAGAGGTTACTATCTACTTGGGTCCCCAGATCCCTTATTACGTCTTCCGTATTTATGGGGCTACCACCTATGTGGTAGTTTATGGGTACTTTGTTTTTTCCAAAGGAGATGACTATGCACTTTTTGGCATTTGGCTTGAGGCCATGGTTTTGACACCAGGTATCTGTCTCAGTGAGACCCTTTTGGAGGATGTCTGTGTCAGCCGGAGAATCTGTTATAGCCCCTAGTTTGCAGTAGTCTGCGAACTTGGTCAGCCATAGTCCTCCTGTGCTTGCCTGTACCTCTGAGAAGTATATGCCGAACAGGAGGGGTCCTAGGACTGATCCCTGGGGAACGCCACTTGTAACCAGTTTAGAGTCAGACCTAGCTCCCGCAACTCTTACCATGTGGGGTTCTGTCCATGAGACAGTTGGCAACCATTCTCGTGATGTAGGGGTTTATGTTCAGGCTGGTGAGCTTGTCTATAATACCTGAGTGGGGAATGGTGTAGAAGGCCTTTGTGAGGTCGCGGTAGGCTGTGTGGACCACCTTTCCCTCGTCTATAGCCTTGGTAACTGTCTCAAAGAAGTCCACCAGGTTTAGGAGGCATGATCTGCCCTTAAAGCCGAACTGGGTAGGGTCCAGTGTTTGGAGGTTCCCGGTGTCTCTGTTAATGCCTTGGGACACCATCCGGTCCCATTGATGCTGTGTTTTTGGCTTTGGAGAGGGCTGTTTTAACCTGAGTGTCTGCGATTTCAGAGGCACTACATTCTTCTGGTGTAGTTATGGGCCCTTTTGGGGGTGAGAGGGGGTGAAGTTTGCACTGAACCTGTCTGCCAGGATGTTGGCTATATCTGTCGGTTCAGTGTATTTTGTGCCATTTTGCACTAATTCCGAGCAGATCTGAGAATTGCCACTTAGATTCTTGACATAGCTAAAGAATGCCTTGTGGTTATCTTTGGAGTCCATGGCAATTTTTCTTTCAAACCTAGACTTGGATGATTTTATGAGGGAACGTAGTTTCTTGTTGATACTGATCAGGGATGTCTTCCCTTCTTGAGATTTTACTCTCTTCTGTACTAGTTTCCTCCTACTATTGTATAACTTGTTTATGGCAGGGGTCCACCAGACTGGTTTCATTTTCTTGGAGGAGTGAGTCTTGGTTTTGTTTGGGATAGCACTATCTGTGCATTCTTGTAGGTGCCTGTAGAGCGCATTAGTAAAGAATTTTGCAGCTTGGACAGCGTTATCCTTTAGCATGGGGGCTTTGAAACTTCCCACCTCGGTTTTAAGTAATGTGAAGTTTGCTTTTGAAAAGTTTTTCACAGTGGTTTCTTTGACCGGGGGTGGTGGCGGACTGTGGATATCCAGAGTGATTAGTTTATGGTCGGATCTAACCAGTGAGGGGGTTGACCTCTGGTGTGGAATACCTTTTGCCCATGTTGATGATGACCAGGTACTATATGTTGTCACCTCTGGTGGGGGTGTTGACCAGTTGATCCAGGGCGTTTGAGTTTATAAATTCTAGGAAATATTGGGCAAGGAAGTTTGTACTTGAGTAGTTTTCCCAGTTAATGTTTGGGTAATTGAAATCACCCAATATTAGGGTGTTTGATAGGACCTTTATGTTTCCCAGTGTTTCCTGGAATGTGGAGTGGGGGTCCTGGGACATGGTGGGTGATCTGTAGCAAGCTATAATTTGAATAGCAGTTTTGCCCGTTAGTTGCACGTGGATGATCTCTGAAGCATCGTGCTGTGCCACTAACCTGGAGGTGTGGATATCCTTGATGATTATGGATACTCCCTCCCTTTTGTATTTTGGTCTGGGTTTTGTGGCCGAAATGTATGGTATGAGTTGGAGCCTGGTAGTGCTAGGGTGCTCTCTGGAGCCTTAAACCAGGTTTCTGTTACTGCACATATATCGATTTTCTCCATACTGAGGAGTGCCTCGAGTGCATGCATTTTGAGGTTTAGACGTCTGGCATTGAGTAGCATTGCCCTTAGTTTTTTGTTACTTGTGCTATTTACGGCAGTAGGTTTGTCTTTTGAGGCTTGCCTAAAAAGGCACTATGGGGTGGCAAGAGCCTTGGCCAGTATTTGAAAGCCTAAGGGTGACAGGTGCAAACTGTCTCTAGCGAAGCAGCGTGGCTTGTCGAGCATGTCGTCCCAGGCTGACAGACACTGGATCCCCTTTGAATGACACCAGAAGCTTAGCCAATTGTTGAAATTGATATTTTTTTCTCTATACCGTGGTATCATTCTTGGTGAGGGCAAGATGCTACTCGGGGTCATACCGGCCTGGGCTACGTGATCAGAGAACTCTTCCATGTCTCTCTTCATGTAGTCCAGGGAGGTATGGCTCAGGTCATTCACACCAACATGGACAATGACAGAGTCATATTTGTACTTGTTCTGGAGTGACCTGAGTGCTTGTGTTATGTGGCGGATCCTGGCACCCGACAGGCAGCTAACAGTAACCTTCTCCTTGTTCAGCCTAGTGAGTGGTACATCAGTGTGCCTGACTATAGAGTCACCAGTGTGTTGGGTATGTTATTTTGCCTTAAGGCCTGTAATTGCGTGGCACACTGGTTTTGTGAAGTATGTGTTTCATGGTTTGTGTTGGGGGGTGGAGGTTCCTTGGATGTCTGCTTTGGAGGTCTCTGTTGCTTTTGCAGATTTTTATTTAGAGCCTCTGAGTATGTTTTCGTGTATTTGTGTGTTTTTTGCCGGTGCTGGTTTCATAGGTGTATGTGAGACTGATGGTGTGATGCAAGTAATTCCCTTCTCCTCTTGACTGCCTGGTCCAGTCTTGGGTTGTGAGAGAGCTTAGCCTCCAGTTTGGCTGTATAATTGCATCTCTCGCATGTATTAGTGTTTGGTGGAAGGAGGAGAGGGTTGTCTGTGTACATGAGGCAATTGTAGCATTGCCACAAAATGCCCAGATTCACCAGTTGGACTGGAGAGTACACCTGAAACTGCCCTTTGGGCATGCCTGGATAGGTACAGTGAACTGTTTTACTGATTGGCTGGTAAGGTCGAATAGAGAGCCCTGCCCTTCTCTACAGTATAGGGGGGTCTAGTGCTAAGGTTTATTAGTGCTTGCTATGAGTTTTGAGCAAGTGCCGGGACAAGAAGTGAATGGATTGAGTGCTTAAGTTGAAAGTTTATCTAGTTCCAAGGGAAAAATTGAAGAGTAGACTTTATGGAGCCGGGAATAGTTATACCCTAGCTAACCGGCGCTGCCCAGTGCGCAAAACTGTGCAAATGCGGGTTTTATGGCAGGGAAATGAAAGAGATAGAAATTAGCCCAAAATGGCCAATAAACTAATAATTTCTGGGCTGAAACCACTCCTCCAGGGACAGATAGGCTGCTCAAAGCTCCCTCTCTCACAGTGAACAGAGAAACTTCCTTCTATCCAGGTAAGGTATGGGCAAACACAGAAACTTGTAACACAGCCCTGAATTCAGCAATAACCTGAAAACTGGACTATACTAGCTTAGAAAGGCGGGAAAACAAATATTTTTTTGTTTTTTAGTTTTTTTCAGAAAATAAAGCAGATACAATCAGAAAAACAATTTAAATGCACATAAATGGCTATCACACTTGAGTGTGTAGCCTACAACAGTTAAACAGGTAGTTTAAACACAAAAACAACTTTGTTAAAGTGCAGGCAGTAAAATAAGTACAATATGTAGCTGAAACAAGCTTTTTAAAATCACAGAAACACTAGAAAATCTGAGTTTTAGGTGGAATTAGCTAAAGGCAGCAAGAAAATGCAGAAAAATTATACTGTCGACAGTCTTTAATCACGTGATGACTGATCAAATGACTCGCTTCCCTTTACTGGATATGCCCTTTATTAAAGGTATAGGTTGCTGTAGTTCATTTTTCTTTTTCTTTGTAAACTGTTTAATATGTCTGTGTAATATATAACCTGTTGTTGTCCGTCTTTTCAAAATCCTTGACTGCGGGTTCGGTTCTGAGCCTCGGAACCAAAAAAAAAAAAAAAAATTTTTGTAACAACTGCTTTTTTAGTTCTTGGTAAGTTTTAACTGCTATTACTTTTTTAAATGTATGTATGGATTTTCTATTCTTTTTGGGGGTTTTTTTGGAGCTTTTCTCCCCGGGCCTCTACTGAAAATGGACATGTATCCAGCTAGACTAGCCCGGTCAACAAATGTAAAATAAAAAATAAACTCGGCCATTTATTTCAGCTTGCGCCTTCCAAACTCTCAAGCCAGGCTCTACCCATAACGCTCCTCTGTAAATTACCTCAGATCTTGTTTGCCACTCCTTGTGTCAGATGCATTCACCTTCACTTGAGCCTTGGTGTTGTTTAAAGTGAGTTTTTGTCTGTATTTTTTTCTATATCTTATAACATTTCTGTCACTTTTATAATTTAAATCTTCCCATAGAGCTTTCTTCTTCTTCTTCTACCCGCTCCTCTTTCTTATAGCGTGCATGCGATCCCTCTACCCCTACCTTTCGGTAGCTTTTCCTTAACGTACCATTATTGGTACTTTTCTTTACCTCTTTCAGTATCCTATAGATACCATTGTTGATATTCGTTTTCTCTTTAACAAAAAAAAAAAAACTCTTCTGTCTCCACCTTTGGCGTGTGTGTTTAACCTTTCTAGGTCAGGCCTATTTTTTCCCTTCCCATGGCTGACAGACCTTCAAAGGGCACCTCCCAAGGGGTGCCAAAAGTGCAAAAGATGCCCAATTCAGAGGGGCATGTATGTTGTGTGTACTGCTTGGGCGCGGTCCACCTGCAGGAGGACTGTGCCATTTGTCATGCTTTCTTTGCCGGGACTGTAACTGAGCAGAGAAATAAGCTAGTTCTGAAAGGCTTACTTAAAGGAGAGTTTGAAGTGGCCATATCTGGTCCGAGGACCGAAGCCAGTTTGTCGTCCTCCTCCTCCTCTTCTAAATCTAAGAAAAGATCTTGCACTATACCGACCAGTTCCTCTGAGCTGCCTGCTAAATTGTAAAACTAACTTTTGGTGCCGACAGTTTCCCAGGCACGGATAGGTAAAGATAATTCGGAACAGACAATTTCTTCGGCACCTGAGGTTTTGGCAGAACTGAAGCAATCTATTTTCAGGACACTACCAAGAACTGCTTTCTCCCCTTCAGCCAATCCATTTCCAGACCAGCCACCAAGTTCATTCCCTTTTCTTTAAATCCAAAAACACAAAACAGATTCCTGGATGTTCCACCCAGTCACAAGGAAGCAGCAGTCATAGAAATTCAAAAACTGATCGAAATAAGTCATCCAAGAAGCCCCACCAGACCAAAAAGGATCCGCGTTTTACTTAAGGTTCTTTTTAGTGCCCAAAAGGACAGGGGACTAAAGACCCATTTTGCATCGCACCCAGTTCAACAAGGCAGTCCAGCAAACCAAATTCCAGATGTTTTCGGTACAGTCAATTCTTCTGTTCCTGGAAAAAGACGATTGGATCTGCTCTTTAGATCTTCAGGATAAATATTACCATATAAAACTGGACAAACATTCCAGAGCATTCTTGCACTTCCTGCTGGAAGCCAGTCGTTTTTAGTTCAGAACACTGCCCTTTGGTCTTACCACTGTTCCAGCCCAAATCATTCTTCAGGTGCTAGGCTCGATGGCTGCCTCTAACTCTAGTTCCCTTGGCCAGTTATCACATGCGCATTCTGCATTGGCTTCTAACCTCACAATGGTCGTCGATGAATCAGCCAATGCCATACCACATCTTGATCAATCGCTGCAAACGAGACCTGTCTTGGTGGCTCCATTCCAAATAGATTCTTTCCGGCCATGCATTCATCCTTCCACAGTCCAAAGCCATAGTGACCACGGATGCTTCCCAGATAGGGTGGTGGGACATTATCTGTGAAGGACTGTCCAAAGCACTTGGTCCCAACTGGAGGCCATTTTGCACATCAGTGTTCTAGAGAAGAGGGTGGTGCTTTTGCCATTGCAAGCATTTCTAGATGCTCTACCACTGGGAACAGTAGCAATTCAGATGGACAACATGTCTGTGGTCTGGTACATCAACAAACAAGGAGGAACCATATCTTTACCCACTTTGTCGAGAAGCCTTCAGAGTCTGACAGTGGGTGATTTCTTCCAACCGCTTTCTCACTGCAACGCATATTCTGGGGAGTTCTAACGTGGTAGCAGACAAACTGAGTAGAGCTATTCTGATGCCTCACGAGTGGTCTTTCAATCCTGTGGTGACAGACAAGATTTTCCCCCACTGGGGTCAACCTTGCTGTGATCTCTTCGCATCCCCTCTCGGCAACAAGTGCAGAGGTTACTTTGCACCCCCCCCCCCCAGGAAGTCACCCATAGATTCTTTCCTTCACGATTGGCCTCCCGAACTCCTGTATGCCTTTCTCCCAACCCCTACAATATCCCAGTTTCTAAAGAAAGACATAAGGTCGGAGAACACAATAATCTTCATTGTTCCCTTTTGGCCTTGACAGGTTTGGTTTCCCTTCATATGGCCTCACCTGCTTCAGAAGCGTTTGGTTCTGGACTCAGTTAAAGATCTATTATCTCATCCAGAGGGTATGGTTCATCCGAATCTCCAGCATCTCAAGCTCACTCAATGACTTCTCCAATTCCCATGATTGCTAGGTTTTCTTCTCTTACCTCTACAGTCCAACAAATCATTGTGGCACACCACAAACCTTCTACTAGGAAACTGTACCAGAGTAAATGTGAACAATTTGCTAGATGGGCTGTTAACAATGATCTTGATCCTTATACAGCTTCCATAGATAGTGTTGGATTTTCTGTCTATCAATCTAGCTTGTCAGTCTCTACCATTCGGGTCCATCTGGCCACTATGTCTAAGTTCCATATTGGTCTGGATGGTTCTTTACTTATGTCACATAAACTTTGTAAAGCCTTTTTGAAAGGAACCCTCATGTTGTAGACCATCCTTTTAAAGAGCCCATTGCACCATGGGATTTATCATCAATCCTACAGTCACTTGCTCAATCCCCTTTTGAACCTTCAGCTACTTGTGACTTAAATTTCTGACATGGAAAACTTTGTTTTTATTAGCCATTACGTCCGCAAGAAGAGTATCAGAAATTCAAGCCTTTTCCTGCAAGCCCCCCTATATAATTTTTCACAAAGACAGGGTATCTCTCAGGACAAATTCTTCCTTCTTGCTTAAAGTATTCAGTCAAACCCTGCACCTGCCAATCTTTTTCCCTAATTCCTTCAGTAAGGGAGAATACTGTCTACACTTGCTAGACGTTCACATGTAGTTACGTTTTTACCTTCACAGAACAAAGGAGATCAGAAAATGACCAATTGTTTGCCTTTTCCTTACTTTCCCTAGATAGCCCAGTTTCCAAGGTTACCTTAGCCAAATGGCTCTGAGATTGTAACACCTTTGCCTATCGTTCAAAGGGACTTCACATACCATGACCAGTGTAAGCACATTCGACTAGAGCCGTAGCAACTTCTGCAGTTTTTCATGCTAGAGCTTCTTTAGATGATATTTGTGCACCAGGTATATGGGCATCTCCTCATACCTTTATCACTCATTACAAACTAGACTGGGTTTCTAGGGGACGTGCATCGGGAATATTCTTCCGTGAGACCTCCCAAGATTCAGGTAGCTAGGGGCTCTTTCCCACAGTCAAGGATTTTGTGAAGATTGACATCAGATAAAGAAGTTGCGTCTTACCATAACGTTCCCTCTGTGTTGTTGATGTTCA
Source organism: Protopterus annectens (assembly GCF_019279795.1). Classification (NCBI taxonomy): domain Eukaryota; kingdom Metazoa; phylum Chordata; order Ceratodontiformes; family Protopteridae; genus Protopterus; species Protopterus annectens. The sequence goes on from NC_056746.1 coordinate 146,166,471, forward strand.
CAAATCCTTGACAATCTCCCCCTCCTTCCCCCAACCTGAGACTCTTAGTGGACCGAATTTTCCCTAGACTGGCTTCATTATAGGGACTCAGATGTGGTCTCATTATTATTATCATGATCTCTTTGCCACTATTTCAGGCAAACTTGATCTGAGGTCATCTACAGAAGAGCATTATGGGTAGAGCCTGTCTTGAGAGTTTGGAAGGAGCAAGCTGAATAAAACGACAGTCTGTTCCGAGGATCAGAACCGAACCCACAGTCAAGGCTTTGTGAAGCTAGACAACGCAGATGGAATGTTATGGTAAGACCACTTTTTTCTGTTCATATATACAGATGCACACACCAAGAGGTGGTAGCATTACTATACTTTAGTTTTTTCGATCCTATTGTCAACTGTAAGTTACCATGTTATAGCTGATACGGTGGTAGGAATGCACTTAAAGCACAATTCAAATCATTTTTATAGGTTCATAGACTAGTACTAGGCTAATGTGAGGATCAGACTCTGTATCTTGTGTCTGTAAGGTAAACACCTTAACCATTATGGTAACTTCTCACCATCATTCACTTCTTTGCTTTATGCATTTCAGCAATATACACATGCAGTCATTGCAGTGGCTTTTGGATTATTTGTTTGCATCTGGATTGTTGGACTTCTCTTTCTCCAATTTCTCCTTTGAACTTGCTGTTAGCTTCTCTGTGGAATTCTCAACACTGAACTCTTTGGCAGTCCAATTAGCTATTCTGGATATTCTTACTTCTACATCTTTTTGTTTTTTAAACATTTTTATTACGTGATCATTTAAGGAATAGGTGCACAGATATTCATGGATTATCAGCAAAGTAAAGGATTTAGTGTAGAAATAAGCAATAAAAGGACTGTAGTATTGCTGGAACTGAGTTTATTCCCAAGTCTTGGTAAGTACTTTGACATGTTGGGCCCTGGTTTCATAAAATCTCCCCAAGGTGACGCTGATATATAAACTGTAGTGCGTCATGGAGAGAAGTAGTTTAAAAAATACAGCTGGCTGCACAGGTCCCAGCATAAAAAAGTGATCAACCCTGGTGTATGCACTGGTGCCAGGACTGGAAAAAATGGCAGTGCAGAATTCTCAGGACATGGAAACATTCATAACAGGGTTAGGCCATACCCCCCCCCCCCCCCCCCCCGTGGCAGAAGGTAACTGGCCAGAAAAGAGCCATGAAGATGAACCACTAGAATATTGAGGATAGGGAAGAAATTATGTATCATTACTTTTTTGCAAGAAGCCCAAAAATTACAGATAGAGGATATTCAGAAAGATTAGGAGAGAAACTAGAGTAAAAAAAAATACTTTCACAAGAAAAACTTTCAGAGCCATGAAAAACATTACATATAAAGAAACTTTGGGCTGCCTTAAAAAAAAGCGACAAGAGCAAAAATATAAAGAACGAAACCCAGATTTTTGGAAAGTATGAAAAAGGAAACATGGGACGTGGGAAACTGAGATCTGTCATGGTGCAGTTTTTATGCAAAGGAGAAAGTAAAACTAAAGAATAGAAAAAAAAAGCGGCTCCAAAGATATTTGAAGAGAAATACAGGCAAGGTACCCTGGCATGGAAAATTTTATAGTACAAAAAAATAAAACAAAGGAAAGTAGAAAAGAGGATTAGTTAAGGGAAAAAATTAAACAAACAGGAACTGAAATTATGGATTAGCTTCAAAGTGAAGGATTAACTATAGAAAGCCCAATGTAGGTAATGCAGAGTATGATAAAATAAGTCCCCAGACTTGGGAGAAACGGGTGGAGTGGCGGCATCTGACGACATGCCAAATGGTGATGCTTTGGACCCTTTTCTTGGAGACCGTTGCAGAAGTTGAACTGAAGTTGCACAGCATGGGAAGGAGCAGGAAAAAGTAGCAACTGATGCAGGCAATGTTGTGGAGAGATGGGCTAATGAGTTTATAGGTTTATAGGTTAGTACAAGGCTAACTGCTCTTGCGAGCCATTTTAAGCCTAGCCAATTATCCGTTGTGAGACTCAAACCCTGCACCTTGTGTTTGTAAGGCAAACACCTTAACCATTAGGCCACCCTCCCAACCCTTGAATCCCAGTTCCCATATGAAGGAGCATTAGAAGAAGTAGGGTGCATCTGAATAGGATATGTCAAAGGAAGATGTTCTGGACCTTTCTGTAGAATAACTGTAGGTAGTGGAGAGCAAAGAATGTGCTCTGTGTGGAAGAAAATTATACAAGGGAGGAGATGCTTGATTTTAGTAGAGATGGATGGACATGTTAAGATTGAAAAAAACTAGATTACAGAAAGTAAAAAAGACCCAAAATGTCAGAAGCACATGAACACAGTAATTAGGACTGTTAAGAGAAATTCTTGTACTATAGCAGAAATAGGATGTATTACTGTGCAGCTAAATAACTGGTAAAATCTTGCCACAAAAACGGAGAGCAATAAGAGAAAGGAAGAGAAGAAATAAAATGCCACTGTGGAAGCATTGAATAGAGAAAACTGTAAACAATTAAGACAAGAAATATCCCTATATGAGGAATATAGAAGAGAGATCAGGTCATAAATACTTTGCATTGCATTGCTTTTATCGCATCTAAGTATCAAAACTGACTGGGATCTATCATAAACAATTGCAGATAAACTAAAAATAGCAAAGGCAGACAAACTTTGAGGATATGCAGATAAATGTAAAGGAAAAGTACAAAATGAGCAATTTATATATTTATAGAGATAACTGGGGAAACAAAGCAAAAGAAATGAAACGCCACCAAAAAGAGACACACATTTTGTAGAAATGTATGAACACCCTGTGCTACATAAAGATACTAATTGGATAGAAAAATAAAAAATAACATGAGCTCTAATCTAGGGGATGTGAAATGGCATAAAGTAATGGCCATAGAAATTGAAACAAAATTAAGTAAAGCTCCTAATTAAAAAGACCCAGGCCCAGATGCAGTACCCACATTTTGGCTAAAATAAACATCTTTTCACAAACATTTAGCCCTGAGTAAGAATTACTTGTGTTTGTATCCTGAATAGCCACCAGTCTGGTTAATGGGAAAAACAATACTCCTTAAGCGATAATCTACAAGCCATCCTAAAAACTGTAGACCTTTAACTAACCTGATATACAAACTGTATACTGGAATTCATGAAGACAAGAGTTTGTAGTCCTTTAGAAAATAGCCCTCCATTATAGCTGTAGAAGAAAGGGGTAACAGAAAGAAGTCATATAGTACAAACGATCATTTGTTGCTAAATAAAACCAAAATAGCAAATTATAAAAAGGGGAAGAATGTAAGTATGGCATGGATAGATGACAAAAAAAAAAGCATTTGACAGCATCCCACATTCATGGATAAAGAAATGCTTGCAGATATATAAGATGCACCTTAAACTGATCAGTTGCTTCCTAGTGACCATGAAACAGTGGTAAACCAGTAACCCATGACAAAGGGCAGATTATTATCTCAGGTTAAAAATTCAGAGGATTATTATAGTGTGATTCTCTGCCATTGTGACATCCCTCCTCTGTGCCAGTAATCAAGGAGTCCAAATCCTCACCACAGACGCTGGTGAGGGACGTTCACTTGGAACAAAGATAGATAGTGTTTTGAGATGCAGCTCTCTGCACCAAGCACAGTTTAATTTAGAGCACACAGGGAGCACACTCCTGTCCTGGGGCTGGGTTTCCCCCTCTTATCACCAGGGCACAAATAAGACTCCTCACTGACCCCAGCCGTAGAGTTGAGTTTTCAGCCAAGTGTTTCAAGCCAAGTCCTCCACCACCACCTGTGTGAAAGCAGCGCTCTTTGTCCCTGCTCCAAGTAGCTGACACACAGACTCTTTGAGATTTGATAATCGCACGCACTGGCGTGTGCACTCACACACACATACACCTGGAAAACGCTGGCACAGATTTACTAGCTATGCCCCGTATACCCAGGCTATAAGGTAGGTACTGCCACCAGAACACTCAAAAGCCAGGGTCTGTATTACGAAATCAAAAACCCATTTCAGCGAAGACCACAACACCGACACACACAACCCGAACCGCAAATATGCCGAACCCCCAAAACTTCCAAATTTCAAATCTCAAATCGTCATAGTCGGCCAACACCGCGCGCTACATACCCAAACATAATAAATAAAACACATACATACACTAACCAAACCCTACTTCTAAACCTTACATACATTACTGTCTATGCACTTACCTTAACCCGCACCCTAACCCTAAGGTCCGTAACTATCGCACACTTACCCATCAGACATATACCCAAACAAAACAAATAATCCACACACATACACTTAACAAAACCCTACTTTTAACCCTACACTAAACCTTACATACATTACCTATCTATGCACTTACCTTAACCCGCACCCTAACCCTAAGGTCCATAACTATCGCACACTTACCTTACGGAGCTATACCGCAGACGGGCCAACCATGACACTTCGAAATTTTGTGTTTCACGGTTTTGAACATTCGCCATTACCGTAGTTCGCGCTATACATGTCGGTGTTGTGGTGTTCGCTGAAACTGGTTTTCAATCTTGTAGTATAGACTCAAAAGCCAGTTTACAAGGGTACCCAGTTATACTCAGTAAAATTGATAATAATACAAATGGTAGTGTTGGACCAATGCAGCAAGGCTTTCAGGAGTGGCCACAGTTTCACCAAATAAATATTCTCAAAGGTTAAAATATTCTCTAAAAGACCAGCCACAATGAAACATTTAAATATATTTAATAAATAAAAGAACATGAAAATACTAAATATATATTTACAGTATACACCAGAGTTTCAGCCACAGGAAATATTACAAATAACACAGATGGGTAGATTCACACAGATACAGAAAAACAGTACTTAACTAATCTCACTATATTTTCCTGACTGATCTGAAGAATTATTATTCCCTGGTTACTTACTAAAGCAAGGCAAGATGATGTGGGTGAGTGGTCTTGTCATTTCCAATAACAGTCTGCTCTGAGACTTCTGCCTCATCTAGTACTAAAACATCATTCCAGTTCTGGATTACAGAATGACATAACATAATCTGGTCATCTGACTCTGGTTCCCACAATTCCTCCTTTACTAGAAACTGAACTGGAATCTAGTATGTGTGTTGCCATATACAAGGAGCTTTGCTAGGATGTGTTATAGTGTCTGGAAGATATACAACCATTTCAAAACTTCCACCCTTCCAGGGAAGCAATTAGTTCACTCCTAAGGGCAATACATTAGGATTCCTAGTCCTGGTTTTCACAGAAAATTGGTCTCTGGCTGCAATCAGAACTGTAAGATACAATCTTTATGGCCTAAACCAGGTAATTTAATTTCAGACTATTTTTCAACGTTAGCTGGACTGAGATTAAACTCTTCTCTTCCAGTATTCTCTGTTACAATATATTCATTTCAACAGTTACAGTACAGTCTGACATACAGGTGCATTATTTTTGTCCAGTAGGACTCACATTTGGTACATTTTTAACACAAGCAGCTTTGCAAATACATTTTCAATACAAGCACCTGTACAAATCAGTTTGATATACAAGTGATATATAATTCTTTACCAAACTCCTGCTAGCTGTGCTGGCATGTGTTACACATCCACTGCCCTACTTCTGGCATAGCTGGCACTACCTCACATGGTCAGTCACCACTGCTGCTTTGCCTTGCCCTTAATCTGTTAAGCTGTTTAATTTATAGACTAGACCATGGTTACAATTTGGCTCCCAGAAAACCACCTTTTTGAAAGCTTCATCATCTACTTTTTGTGGACAATTTAAAACAGTATAGTTCATCAGATGAGGAGCTGAAAGCACAACTACAAGTGGTTAAAACTTTCTCAGATGATGTAAGAATGTCATTTTGTTTTGATAAATTTGCAGAAGCAATGTTTAAAGCAGGAAAGCTGCAACACCAAGAAAAGTGTCAGTCTGGGACAGGAATGTGATATAAAGAACTTGAGCAGGTGTGAGTGCATAAATATTTGAGAATTGATGGATAGACAGTAAAACATTTAGAAATGTGAGTAGAGCTCTGTAAGGAATACTTCAGAATACTAAAACTAATACGTGAAGCTGCATTGACATCTAGGAGTAAAGTTGAGGCTTTAAACCAGTTTGTTGTTCCTGCTCTAACTTAGTTTTGGGGTGATTGACTGGCACTAAATGGTATTGGATCAGTTGGGCAGGAAAACCAGAAATGCTTCATGCTTGTCAAATGATATATTACAAAATCAGTGTATGCAAAGATTATGTATTACTCCTGAAATAGGTATGGGCTTCCTCAAGATTGATTACATTACCAGATCCAAACGTAGGAGTCCTGAGATGAGTTCTCTGCTTAGTTTAGCAGAAGCATTTTGGTGTCAGGTGGGAATGGAAATCAAACCAGAAGTGGACAAAAATCGGAATGCAACTGAATGTGCCAAAAAAAAAAAATGAAAGAAGATGAGGAGAGAAATGTGGAAAGGTGCACAGATCTCCTGTAACAACCTAATGTCGATCAGGATTTGACACAGGAATAAAGGGGAGATGAATTGAAACCAAAAGGTGAGAGGTCAGAAATAGTGGCCCATAAAAGTAGAATTACATACCCGTTGATTTACAAAATCCATTGAAAATGTGGGATAAAAGGACAAATGCAGGTTATATAAAAAGAAGAAGAAAAAAAGCAAACAGTTGCACAGCTTGTTGCTGGGTGTAATATTTATTTGTCTTTGTTTACTGGGAAAGTTCAACTGGGTAATACCCATATGTCCTATTGCCATGGTGCAGTATTCTCACTGTGGGATACTCTGCCTCAGATGACCCGAATGTCCAGCTCCTATGTAAAAGCTTAAGCCTGATTGCTGTCAGGTGTGTGAGACATCACATGCAGGGCTATAAACCATGGGCCTTAAATGTGACCCCTGCACACACAGACCTCAGAACTCTGCCGCAGTTGAACGTCAGCTTGTTCGTTTTGCTCTGTGTTTCAGAAGATGTCTTCAGATAAGTGCCCCATTGGGAGTTTTTTCGTTATTTCTCTTAGGCTTAGGTTGCTGCTGATGATTCCCATGAGCTTTGTCTGTTTTGCTTAGGCCAGTCCCACAACCATACGACCTGTACCATTTGTCATTCGTTCACCCCAAAAACCCTACGCAGTCATCTGGCAGTCCTGAAACTATTCATGGAAAACCAACGACTAAAGCGTTTAGCCCTAGGTATGGAACCTGAATTGGCCATCGAGGTGGAGCCACCTAAAAAGGCGGCTAAAGTTTCAGGGCCTACTGCCGCTCCGCTGTTCCTCAGATGTCCCAACAGCTCCCCGTCTAGGGACTGAGGGATGTCCAGATGAACTGGTGACTTCGGTGGTAACTTGTTGGAAGCCTCCCTAAAATCTCCATTTGGCACGTCCACGGAGGTTACTCCGTCTGCTTCGGCCGATGTCTAGGGAGAACCAGGCTTCACCAGAGAGCCACCTACAGTGCCAGAACAGGGCTCCTCTCTCACAGACCAGACTCCCGATCCTAAGCATGCTCCTTCACATACAGTTGCCAAGACTTCCTCTTAAGAGGAAACAAAAAACTAAATATTTAACCTCTTCTACTGAAGACCAACCAGACTGGCAAACTTTTCACAGTTTTTGGTACAGGCCTTTTGGCCCATAGCTTCAATTGCTTCAGCCTTGCCTACTCTCATCCCTAGGCCAGCTTCAGCTACTTCCATTCCCCTACTCAGATTCAGGAGGAAGATTCCCCTTTCTCATCCTCTAGTGCTCCTCATCTGGAGTACTACTCCCCAGATGAGGATTACCTGGAAGGAGACTCCCCACCTGAAGATATTTCCTTTAGGGAAACTATCTCCAAAATGAGGGAGTATTTCAAATGGGATGCCACTCAGATGACTGAGGTACAAAAGAGGTACTTTGAATGGTTTACTATCATTTAATTGAAACTGGCTCAGTCAAATGGTCATATCATCGACCGATGTCCACAAAAATGCACAATGCCGAACTCCGGAATTGCCGAAATATATGTTGAATGCGACCTTAGGGACAAGCTTTAACACGGGTCAGGATAGGGGCAAGATTTGTACTTTGGCAATATCTGAGTTTGACATTGCCAATGTTCGGGTTTCGCGTGAAGTGGATTCGACAGAGTCCACTTCAATTAAATTATAGTAAACTACTTTGAACTGCTACATATGGAGCCTCCCTGTCCCTCTGCTATCTCTTCTGTAATTCCAGCTTACCTGGATGCATTTGCCTCAGCCTCCAGTACCCCTGAATTACAGCCCCAGCCCCCAAAAGACCTGACAGGTTTTACAAAGTCCTTTATGACCACAAGTACCTCATTTAAGCCACCTATGGCAGACCCTGTAGTCATTGCAGTGGTTTCAGATAAACACTCTAGGTAAATCCCCTCCTCATCCCTTCTGCCATCTGACAAGGACAGTAAGGTCATGGGCAAACTGGGGGGAAAAGATTTACACTTATTCCACCCTCACCTATAGAGTGATCAGTTATCAGACCCACATGGTTAAATATGCCTTAGACTTGGTCTCACAGACAACTTCATTGTTTTTTTCTTTGCCTGGTTCACCTTCCATACCCCAAATTGCATTTAAGCTCTCCTTAGCAGCACAGGTTGCCAGACATTCTATAAAGTGCAGCTGTGATGCTCCCGAGGCTTCAGCCAGATCTCTTGCCTCAGGATCTGTACTGCGCAGGTATTCCTGGCTCAGACTACAGCCACTCCCTGATGATTTTAAAAAGAATCTTGGATGCACACCTAGACGATAAATTCCTGCTTGGCAAGCAGTCTGCTGAACTGTTCAAAAGCCTTAAGGAAAAAAGCAAAGAACTTCAGGACCTCAAGCATTTACTGGTCTCACCTATTCCAAAGTTTTATAGAAACTATCCAGCTAAGCCTACCTTTGTCAGGAGGACTCGTGTCCCATCCTCCTCCTCTTCCTCAAAACACAATAAAAGGTCCAGAAAGGCTCCATCCCCAGGACTGCCTCTTCACAACCCACCCCCAGGTAGCCCTTTCCAGATAGAAACAACAATGTGTGATTGCCTAAACCACCTATCCCTCTCCACCCACCTCTCTCACTGTCTACCCATTTGGCAAGATATCACCTCAGACCGCTGGGTCTTATCAGTAGTGGAAAAAGGGTACTTTGACCTGGTAGAAAAAACTTACACCACAAGGCATACCTTTTCCTCCCAAAAACCAGCTCCATCGAATCCCCCAGATCATCCAAGATCTGCTTTCACAAGGGACCATAGAAAAGGGTCCCCACAGGCCAAGAAGATCGGGGGTTGTACTCCAGGCTTTTCCTGATACCAAAAAAGGATGGCCCTTGGAGGCCCATTCTGGATCTTCCCAGCTAATCCCCTTCCTGCAGGTCCCTTCCTTCCGCATGTTATCCCTTCAAACCCTTCTTCCATTACTGCCACCCAGGGCATTAATGGCCACTTTGGACCTGAAGGAGGCATACCTCCACATCCCCATCTACCCAGACTACAGAAGGTTTTTACACTTTGCTGTACCATCCTCACACTTTCAGTTTACTGCCTTGCTCTTTGGTTTATCTACTGCAACGAGGGTCTTCACAAAGTGTCTAGCCCCAGCAGTAGTCTACTGCCGAACAAAAGGCATACAAATTTACCCTTACCTGGACGACAACCTCATTCTAGTAAAAGAGAAAAGTACTCTCAGGACCCACTTAAAATACACCATGTCCCTGCTTCAGAGCCTGGGGTTCAACCTCAGTCTGACAAAGTCCTCTTTCACTCCAACCCAAGATCAAACCACCTTGGGCTGCAGGATAAGAACAGACCTGATGAAGGCCTTCCTTCCTCAGAAAAAATTCTACTCCCTAAACAGCTTCTTCCAGGAGCTTCTTCTGGTCAACCATGTTTCTGCCAGGCAGTTCCTCTGTCTTCTAGCCTCATGGCAGCTGCACTGCCTATGCTGCCCTTAGCCAGGCTGCACATAAGGAACTTCCAGTGGTACTTGAAAATGTCTGGTCCCAACACAATCACCCCCTGGAATGTCTGTTGCCCTTTCTACCCTGCCTAACGACAGAGTTGAGGTGGTGGATCCTACAAGTAAACCAGAATCCAGGCCGCCTTGTACAACCCACCAAGCCAGTGCAATTTATGCACACGCATGCCTCGGACCTATGGTGGGGGGCCACTGTAAACGGTCTCAAGGTACAGGCTCAATGGGAGCCCTCTTTCCAGAAAAAGCATATCAGTGTGAGGGAATTAACTGCTGTCCTTCTAGCCCTACAGACTTTCCTTCCTCTAATTCAGGCAGGCCCCTTCCAAGTCTTCACAGACAACAAAACTGTAATGTGGTACATCCACAAGTGTGTGTGGGGGGGGCAGATCCTATTTACTCTGTAGGCTTGGAATACAGGCATGGGAGTTAGCCACCCACTACAATGTCACACTGCAGATGGTCTACATTCCATCTTAAGACAACCATCAGGGGAATTCCCTCAGCAGATTCTTCTCTCAACATCACAAGTGAATGTTACACAGAGATGTGTTCTTAGACATTGTCCACCAGTGGGGCACCCCACAGATAGATCTGTTTGCCTCCCATCAGAACAGACAACTTCAACTATTCTCCTCCAGAATCCCCTCCTCATTAGCATGGAGAGTGGATGCCTTTTCGATTTCTTGGAATGCACTGTTCCTTTATGCCAACCCCCTTCCCACTCATTCAGAAGGTCCTACTGAAAATCCAGAAGGACAAGCCAAAAATCTTGCTGGTGACGCCATATTGGCCAAGGCAGCATTGGTTCCCCCTCCTTCTGTCTCTTGCCAAGGGCAATCACCACAAGTTGCCTCACAAGGTGGACCTGCTCACACAACAGAAGGGATCACTCATTCATCCACACCTGGAAACCTCAGCCTAACCCTGTGGGTGATAAACTCCTGATCCCCTTCAGAGACCTGTATTCAGAGGACATGCTATCCATCCCGCAGAAGGCCAAGAAACCCACTACCAGGAGATCCTATGTTTCAAAATGGAAAAGGTTCTTCAGTTGTCTTCAGAGGCAACTAGACCCCCTTCCAAGCGGATGTTCCCCAATTTCTAGCCTATGTGTGAGAGCTTCTAAAATCAGAACTTTCACACTCTTCTGTGAAAGCCCACTTCTCTGCCATTTCAGCCTGCTTATCTATGGACCCCCCCTTCTTTCCAGACTGGAAGTCAGACTATTCCTGAAGGGGGTTCTTCACATCAGGCCATCTAGAAAACTTATTCCCCCTCCTTGGGACTTGAATTACATACTTGAGAAACTCACCACTGCCCCCTTTGAACCAGCAGCCTTTGCCTGTCTGCAGATGTGTACCTGGAAGACTTAGTAGCCCTTACTTCAGCTGACATGGTCTCTGAGCTGCAAGCACTCATGGCATCTCCACCCTATGCTGTCTTCCACAAAGACAGGGTAACTCTTCGCACCAACCCTTACTTCATGCCCATAGTGGTCAATGAACTGTCCCTCAACCAGTCTGTTCAATTACCCACCTTCTTCCCTTCACCCCAGAATGACAGTGAGAGAGTGCTCCACTCCTTTGATGTCCACAGGCAGCTAGGATTTTACCTGGACAAGACCAAGAGTATTATAAGGTCCAATCAGCTTTTTGTATCCTTCCACCCCAGGGCCCTGGGTAAAGCTGTATCCAAACAGTGTCCTCCTGGATACGAAAAACTATTACCTTCTGTTACTATTTTCATGGCAAAGACTTACCCAAGGTTAAAGCGCATTGTACTACTGCAGTGGCCTCTTCAAGAGCCTTCCTCAAAGGCCTGGATACAGCTAACTAGAGCCAGCCACATGGTCCTCTGTACATATCTTCACCAAACATAAGTTGGACAATATCTCCAGGGTAGGATCTGCAAAGGCCATCCTCTACCGTTTCATGGAGACTGCTACCTCTTCCTCCACCCTTTCGTCTTCTTGAGCTGTGGTACTCTCCCACAGTGAGAATACTGCAACATGAGAATAGAAGGACACAGATTAGTTGTGTCAAATCTTACCATAACCATAGATGTCCTCCTCTTCCATGTTTCAGTATTCCTGCCCACCCTCCTCTCCCCCTTCATGACATTTTCCCTCTCTGGATGGCATAATTTATTTTCTCTTTAGACTGTTGTCCGACTGGGCAGTCAGTTCTGAGATCTTTGCGTGCAGACGTTACATTTAAGGCCCATGGTTTATGTCCATGTGTGTGATGTCCCACACACCTGACAGCAACCAGGCTTAAGCTTTTGTATAGGAGCCAGACATTCAGGTTGCTTGAGGTGGAGGATGCCACAGTGAGAATACTGCAACAGGGAAGAAAAGGCCATCCTATAGTTATGGTAAGATTTTACACAACAGGATTTACAGGCAGAAATGAACAATGCGGAAGAAAGATGCTCTGTTTCAATAGTAGTGAGAGCAGCAGGTCAAGGAAGGAATTTAGTCATATTTAGACATGCTACCAATTAATCCGCGGTGGTGCAGCGGTGGCGTTGCTGCTTCACAGCAAGAAGTTCTCCCGTTCGATTCTCGGCTTGGGTTGGGAGTGCCTTCTGTGTGGAGTCTGCATGTCCTCCCCACGGTCGAGTGGGTGCTCGAAAGACATGCGTTGAATGGGCGTGCCTTCGTTGAAGGTTGGGTGTCGGGCTGACAACTCGGCACCATAAAAAACAACTGCCAATCATTAGCGGATCAGAGTTCCGCTGTGGCGACCCCTATCCAAGAAAAGCCGAAAGAAAACAACCACCAATACGTGCAACTCTGTATGAATTCTAGGAGGAATCGGTTCTGGGCACATTGCGGGTGCTGCTAAGAGCACTTTTGGCTGACATCACTGATTGAAAAAATACTAGTACATTGAACTTGTTTATACCCCAACTTAAGAATGGGGTCTGTTCCCATCATGGTATCAGAAACCCAAAAGATTTGGAGAAAGTCAACTTATAGAAATGAAAACAAGCCATGTACTGGCATTTTTTCATTTCATACATTATACATTTTCTTTAAATTGACTCTCATTTAGTCCAACATTCCTGCCTTCCCTTAAACCTCACTCCTCCTCCTGAACATTTTGTATGTGTTGTTCCCACAAATTCAGTTTTTTCTATGTAATTTGCTCCTTTTCCATTCTAAAGATCCCATTTCCAGTTTTCTGTCTCGCAATATGCTATACTTCAAATACACCTGTTTAGATTTTGATTTCCATTTTCTAGTGTTTGCTTTGTTTGGCAGCCAGTGGAATTAAACTTAATGCCTTACTATGTCTAGGCAATTCAGATCCTATTCCTATGCAAGTACTAGGTTAAATGCCCTTGTGAGCCTTTTTAAGCTAAGGTAATTTTCTTTCATGAGAATCAAACCCTGTACCTTGTGCCTGTGAGGCAAGCACTTCAATAGTTATGCCAGCCCTTCCCCTTTAAAGGATAAGCATTGGCTTTAAGATTTTCGCTAATGCCCCCCGGTTTACTAGGCCAATGCTCTAACCTTTGACCTCTTGTCCCAGTTCAGAATAATTTCCTTAGTTACAACTGTTAGGTCTCTATTTCCAACAGAGTGTTCTGTAGGAAATTAAAGTTTGCCATCTGGATACACTAGTTACCTCTTTCTTCACCGTCATACCTCCAGCATTTGCTGTCTGTATGAAGAAAAAAATGTGAAGTCTGCTTGGGGTATTAAAATACCAATGCAAATGCTTCCAAGCAAAAATCCTAAACCTTCTGCACTTTATTGCATTTTTCGGAGCCACACACGTCCTCCCATTTTTCCTTTGTAAATTGCTTTTCCAGTCTTTCCCAGACTCTTCTGATTAATTCTTAAATTTAGCATGCAGTATTTTATATGCCCTACTTAATTATCCTTTTATACCAGCAGCTTTTATTTTAGATTCAACTAAAAACTTTACCAGATCACTTGCACATCCCCCATGTCTGTTTACCGGTACTCTGACTTCATTCCATGGTAGGGACGTCAGTCTCTAACCTGCAGTTCAACCAACTTCTTGGATTCATCCAACTCTGTTACCTTTCTCTCTCTGAAGTTCTTAGTGTTTCACTGTTCCAGTCATTGCATTTGGGTTATCTGCTGGCAGGTTGCCCTCAGTCGGCCTGATTGACAAAGTCTTGGGTCCTGCGTCAGTTGCTGTCCCTTCTTCCATGACGTCAGGTCGTCAGGGGTATAAAACATGCAGCCAACGCCATTACTTCACTCTTTCTTGCCATGCTGTGCCCGAAGGAGAAGCAGTTCGCAAGTGCCGGTTGGCAGACTCCTGAAATTTTCGTTTTCGAGTTTCAGAACCGAAGTCTTCAACTAAAGCTAAGTACCCCGTTGGGGAAACGTTTTCTTGCTCCTTATCGATGTCAGTAAAAGTTAATAATTGCATTACTTGTGGAAAGCAAATACCTCATAAAGATTTTCATTCATACTGTATTCCTTGCCTAGGCCCTATACCTTGCTGTCAGTTTTGTGCTTTATTTAATCAGCGCACTATCCGTCTTCGGTATATTTTCGCCTCTAAATATTTTGGTTCTCGGCTTAATTATCCAGAAATGTCGGTTAGCCATCTGACTACCGGGATTCCAAAAAAACGCAAAGATAAAGACAGAGGTCCAAACCTGCCGAAGACGCTTCTCCTAAGCGTTGCCAGTTCGCCGGTACTCGGTGAGGGGCTTTCGCAGCCCCTGATACCCACTACTTCTGATTTGCAGGCCTCTACTGAGACCCATTTGGAGTCCGGTATGCCACGAGATACTTCAACTATGGAATCTGCGGATGGCTCTACCTTGGATGGGTCCAGAGCTGCTGTGCAGGCACCGGCTTCTGAGAGTGTATTCAGGCCTATGGACTTGCATATTAAACCGACACCTCCTTCTTTACTTAGGCCTAAATCTCGAACCATGCCTAAAAAAACAATGCCCAGCCCACATGCTTAGGCCTCTATGCCTAAAAAACACATGATAAGAATGGCTGAAGATCTAGTAACTCTAATCAGGGGTAGCCAACCCCCCCGCCTTCTAAGAGGCCTAGGACTGAGACTGAAGTTGATATTGAATCTTCTGACCAGGATTCTGTTTTTCTCTGATTCTTCTGATGATCTGGATTTGCCCTTATCTACTTATGAAGATTCTGATGCAGAGGACTCCATTCTCTCTGCTTTCCCTCCTGAGGATTTTTCTTTTGGGGAACCTTACATACTCTAAGGGAGTATTTCCACTGAGAAAGCCAGGATTTTTCTGATTCAAAAAAGAGGCTTAGGGATTTCCTTCTCCTACCTCAGCATAGGCCTTTAGCTATTCCTCCTGTACTAGACATTGTTGATGCTTTTTCGGAATCTAGTTTGGCCCCTGATTCCTTGCCTCCTGCTCCCAGAAAACCTGACGGATACTACAGGGTCCCTGAGTCCCACAAGTTCCTTTTTAAAAATCCTATTGCAGATCCAGAGACTATTTCACAAGGTCCCAAGGGCATTAATGCTTCTACGGCTAAAAATCCTACCCCTTCTGATAGAGACGCCAGGGCGCTGGATAGATGGGGTAAGAAGGTTTACACTTCTGCAACCTTGGCCATTAGGGGTTTAAACTGCCAGTTTCATATGTTAAAGTATCAGCAACATGTTATTGGACTGCTTAAACAGAAAATGATGTTGATTCCTGACTGTCTGGAAAATAAAGAATTACAGGATTTAATGCATTCTGCTGAACAAGTTGGAAAACATACTTTGCATTGTGGTTTTGATTCATTAGAGGCCACTTACAGGGCTGCTGTTACTGGGTCTGTGCTCAGAAGGCATGCTTGGCTTAAGGAGAAATATTTGCCTGATCATGTTGAAGCTAAATTGTTGGATGCTCTCTCAAATCAGGACCGCCTGTTTGGCAACAAGGCTGAGGAAGTTCTTAAAAAGATGGAAAATCAAGCTAAATCTATGCAAACTGTTACAGATTTCTTACAAGTTCAGCCTCCTAGATTTAGTAGGCACTGGCCCTCTAAGAATTGTTCCTTTCCAGCCCCTTCCAGGTCTTCTCAAGCCAAACCCAGGTTTCAGTCCCGGGGACTAAGTAGTGGAGGACCTCCACTTCCAAATCTGGGAGTAATAAGACTCCCCCCTATGGTAAACTGTCTCAATGACTTCCGTTTAAAAATTCCAAGCACTTATCTACTGACTGCCCCTTTGGGGGGAAAGATTGCTCTTCATGCAAAGAATTGGGAAGTTATTACCCAGGACAAATGGATTTTAAATATAGTATCCCAGGGATACAGATTTCACTTCCACATGTTGCCAACACCAAGCGGGTAGCCGGACCTACCCCCAAATCAGTGGGCAGAGGCCCAAAAGTAAGTACTTTCTCTCTTAAGCATGGGGGCTATTCAGCTGGTATCATTAGAGGAAAAGGGACAAGGTTTCTATTCGAGAGTTTTCCTGGTACACAGAAAAGGCAATTCATGGCGTCCTATCCTGGACCTGTCTAAACACCTTTTTGGAGATTCCAAAATTCAAGATGCTGACTCTTCACTAATTACTTCCTATGCTAGGCAAAGATGCCTGGTTGGCAAAACTAGATTTAAAAGAAGCATACCTGCACATCCCAATCAGGGAATCTTGCAGAAGATACATACTCTTCAAAGCAGACTACATGCACCATCAGTTCACTGCACTGCCCTTTGGCTTATCTACTCCGCCCAGGGCATTCACAAAGTGCCTAGCTCCAGTTATTGCATTTTGCAGGCAAATAAATATTCAAATATACCCATACCTGGACGATTGTCTAATTCAGGCAGAAAGCCAGGACATGCTTTTGAATCATCTGGCCTTTTTCCAAAGGGTTCTAACTTGTCTGGGGTACACCATAAACGAAAATAAATCACACCTGGTACCCTTTCAAATTATATTCCTGGGAGCAAGCTTGAATACAACTTCCCAGGTGGCTTACCTTGTGCCAGAGTAACAAATTCATTTGACAACCTACTTCAAACAAGTGGCTACAAAAACCCTGCTGTCTGCAAGACAAATACTGCAAACCTTGGGGTTCATGGCCTCCTGCATTCTTCTAATTCCATATGCAAGACTGCATATGAGGAAACTACAGTGGTATCTAAAAAGCCTATGGTGTCAACATTCTCAGGATCTAGAAGCAATGATTCTTATCATACCTTACCTATGCCTAGAGTTCCTTTGGTGAGCAGAGGCCTGTCACCAAAACAAGGGACTACCTTTCACACCACCCCCAGCAGCCCAGACCCTAACAACCGACGCATCAGACTATGCATGGGGGACTCGCCTGGCAGGGACGTGCATTCAGGGCAAATGGAACCCAAGTCAAATGCACCTGCATATCAATCAAAAAGAAATGTTAGCTGTACAGAATGCTCTGACATCTTTCAAGGACCACATTCTTCCAGGACAACTAATGGTAAAGACGGACAACACCACTGTTATGTGGTACATAAACAAACAGGGGGGTTCACATTCTTACGCCTTTTGTAGACTAGCCGTGGCATTGTGGAACACAGCCTTGAGCTACCAAGTGCACCTACAAGCTCATTTCCTGCCAGGAACATTAAATGCACTGGCAGACGGACTAAGCAGAAACCTCATGGACCCACACGAGTGGAAACTGGAACCAAGGATTTTCAACATGCTGACAAGCAAATGGGGGAGCCCAGATATAGACCTGTTTGCCTCTATCCAGAACTACCAATTAGACAAATTTTGCACAAGCACTACCCACAAACAAGCCTGGAAAGTGGATACTCTGTCTATGCCTTCCCCCCTCTGCCTGTGCTCTCCAGAGTGCTACTAAAAATCAAACCGGACAAACCAAGGATGATTTTGATTGCTCTAGACTAGCCGCGCCAACACTGGTACCCCCTCCTGCGTGCATTGTGTCACAGTTATCCCCATGGCACCTGCCTCAGACTCCTTCCCTGTTGTCTCAGCAGGAGAACCAAATTCTGCACCCTCAGCTTCTAACACTGAACCTTGCAGCCTGGCTAATTACATAATCTCTGTTTTACCATCCCTCAGTAAACCTGTGATGGATATTTTAAAGGCAAGGAGGCCTAGTACTAGAAAATATTATACTGAAAAATGGAAAAGATTCTTTGCCTGGAACCAATCTCAAGGGATGAGCACAGCAGCACCCAATTTACCTCAGATTTTACAATACTTAACTGAGATGCTTCACAAGGGCCTGTCTTTTTCCTCCATTAAATTTCACGCCTCAGCCATTTCAGCTCATTATAACACAGAACCTCCCCTTTTCTCTCATCCACTGCTCAAGCAGTTCCTCAGAGGGGCCAAAAATTTGAAACCACACAGGAGAGCTAAAACCCCAGCCCTGGGACCTTAACTTTGTTTTGGAGAAACTCGCTGTACCTCCTTTCGAGCCAGCTGCTACTACAGACTTAAATTTTCCTTTCTTGGAAAACAGCTTTCCTTTTAGCAATCACTTCAGCTAGAAGGGTATCTGAATTACAGGCCCTTATGGCAGTGGAGCCTTTCATCATCTTTCATGCGGACAGGGTGTCCCTCAGAACCAATCCATCCTTCATGCCCAAGGTGGTATCCATTGTGGCTCTTAATCATTCCATTCATTTGCCAACCTTCTTTCCCAATCCACAGAACAAAAGGGAACGGATACTGCATTCCTTAGATGTGCACAGACAGCTTAGATTCTACTTGGACAGGACTAAACCTCAAAGGAAATCTGAACAACTGCTGGTGGCATTTGCTGCAGGGCAGACTGGAAGGTTATTTCAAAGCAAACCATTTCTGAATGGATAGGCCATTGCATTAATTTCTGCTATATAAGCACCATGGAAAACCTATCCCCCAGGGGATCAGACCTCACTCCACCAGAGCTGCATCTACCTCTACAGCCTTTCTCAGAGACATCCCTACCAGGGACATCCTAGAAGCTGCTACCTGGAGTTCTGTACATACTTTCACCAAGCATTATCATTTTCCACTTTTCTCTAAATCCATAGCTGGCTTTGCTACTGCAGTCTTGCAGGGCCTTATAGCTGGTCCTAATGCTATCTAAATTCCTCCTCCCAACCATAGCTTTGGGAATCTACCTAAATGTAATGACTGCAACAGTGAAACACAAAGAACATAGTACAGTTGTGTACACTTACCATAAATGTAGATGTTCAAGTGTATTCACTGTTACAGTCCTCGTTATCCTCCCCCCAGCCCCCTTAATTCTTTTGGCTATACTTCTGCTTTCCTTTACTATGCTTAAAAGCCTTTTTGCTGTATTTGCATTTTTGTTGGAGGGATATCATTGTACTTTTATATTTAATTGCTTCCCATTAGGGGGGCACCTGACATCTGCGGCAAGAAAAACTGATGCAATGGCGTCGGCTGCATGCTTTATACCACTGACGACATGACGTCAGGGAAGAAGGGACAGCAACCGACGCAGGACCCAAGACTTTATTAATCAGGCCAACTGAGGGCTACCTGCAAGCAGAAAACCCAAATGTAATGACTGCAACAGTGAATACACTCTAACATCTACATTTAAGGTAAGTGTACACAACTGTACTTTCCCTATACCTTGGATCCTTTGACAGTTTTCTCCAGTTAATCTTGCCCCTCTTGCCTATTTTCTATGCCCCTGCTTGCAGTCATCTTAGCAAACATTCCTTTCTCCATTCCCATGTTGGCTTAGTTTTTAGAATATTTTCTGCAACTGTATAAATGTATTCTATATGGTGGTGGTTCTCCTCAAGGATCTGCATCCAAAATCCCACACACACCTTATTTCTTTAACTTCCTGCTTCATCTGTATTCCTTTCCACTTTGAATTATAACATTCTACTTGTATTATGCATATGAGCCTTAACTGCATAGCTGTAAAATATCCCTTCAGACCCAGTAATCCTAAACCACCTTGTTCTGTTGGGAGGATCATCTTATCCCACTTAACTCTTGCCCTCTTCCCTCCCAGATAAATTCCTTTAACATGTTAATTGTCCACAGGTTATCCTCTGGATAATTTAAAAATATGCCTGACCTGTATATAAAACTTAAGGGACTAAAACATTTTCACTGCTTGTATCTTGCTATCCATATCCATACAGAGGAACTTCCAGTTTTCAGTTTTTGTATTCTCTCGTGCTTAGTCTCTTCCCACATATCCGTAGCTGCCACAGCTCAAGTCTCTTTAATCCATACTTCTTATCTTGTCCCTATAAATGTGGGTATTACTGAAACAACTGTGGTTACAGTTATGTATCTCGATACTGACTCAGCTGTTTCTCCAGCTCGCCCTTCCAAAAACTCTCAAGCTTAGCTCTGCCTAGAATGCTGCTCTCAAGTTTACCTCAGATCTCACTTGCCGCTTTTAAGTGCCAGATGCTTTCCTTTCTGGCTAGCTCTCGAGATAGTCTTTTCTTATAACTGTAAGTATTATTTACCTTTTTCAAAAATCTTTAGTGAGTAGTTGCTTCCCTAAATCTTTATTCACTTACCCAGCTCCTCTTTCCTTACCACGACTAGTGTTTTTCTCCTGAATGCCATCATTGGTAGTTCTCACTCCTCCTTGCTTACCTTTACGGTAATCTTCTGTACCATTTTTGGTACCCCTTTCCCTCTGATTACCAGTATGGTAAATATTTTGTACCATCGTTTGTTTTCTTTCTCTAGTTATTTAAAAAAAAACAAAAAAACTTTCCTTTCTCCTCTGTCTGTGTGCTTGTATGAGAGCGCCTTTTTGACATGGCTGAGAAGACTAAAGGCTTCGAGATGCCAGAAGTGTGATTGCAAATTGCTGAACTCTGGCGGACACTCCTTGTGTATTTACTGCTTGGGCCTGGTCACCTTCAAGAAGACTGTGCAGTCTGTCATGGCTTAAGTCACTGGGCCCTCATAGAGAGACGAAATAAGTTCATCTTGAAAGGCAGTTTTAATGAGGCCATGTCTGTAGCTTTGAAGACTGATGTTGGCTCCCCTTCTTCATCCAGACATAAAGGATCTAAGAAGATTGAGACCCTCTGTTCTGACAGACTCATCAGAACCGCCTATAAAAAGACTTAATACTTTCCCGGTTCCCACAGTTTCAGCAGGACTGAATGGAAAGCAGCTACCACCATCGCTGCCGTCTTGCCGACCTCTGCACCAATTCCAGCACCCACTACTACTTTAGATCAGACATTTTCCCCTCCTCCATTCCACTGGTCTTGGAACTGAAGGAGTTTTCAATAAAAGATTTGCACCACACAAGATATTCTCCAGCATTAGATCCCTTTGCAGACCAACATCCAATCCCATTCCTGGAAAAACCCCGGTCCCCGTCGGTCTCTTCAGTCCTTTCCACCAAGAGCCTCAGAGTCTGATGTTCTGAGGCTGGTGGACTAGCTCCTGGCAGCAAGGGAATTAGCCACTTCTTCGGTTCCTAGCACTTCTGGCTCTGGAACTTTACACTTCTCTAAACCGGTTCTCATTCCTCCTGTGACTCCAACTGAACCTTTGGAGTTTCCGGTTCCAACCGTCTTGGTGTTGACTGTATCGGTGCCAGTGAGATCTTTTTATCCGCTGCCGATGACTACCCTGAGCTCTTCAGTTTTGTCTGAACTGGGAGACCTCTCGGGATCAGAGCTTCATTGTCAGTTCTGGGGAGCATGGGATCGACACCAGTGTCGACGCCGTCCATACTTCTCGGGGCTTCGGCACACGTAAGTTCAACTCCGGCTTCGGGCTCAGGGACAGCCACTTCAGTGTAGAATGGGGCCACGGTTTCAAAGGAGTCTCTTTTGATTCCAGGCTCCCATTTCACTATGGGGGGGGGGGTGCTTTCCAGGCCATGGAGAGGGCCTTGTCCACTACAGGCTCACAGTAGATACCTATCTCGTTGGAATAGTGTCCCTGCCCTTCCCCTTGCCCAGAGCTACCTCCATCTTGGGATAATGGGCACAGAAACTACAGGATTCAACCACGGCAGTCATGTCCTCTTCAGACACCTCCCTGACACATCACACTGAGGAGGTACCTCTGAAGAGAAAGTGCAAGAGGAAGCACTTGGGACTCCCCTGAAGAGTTTTGCACAGAAGATAGTGATTTCATTGAAAGGAAAGGTTCCCCAAAGTCATCCCTGGAAGATGTCTCGTTCAGTGACATTCTAGAGATCCTGAAGCAGACTGGTAGCTGGACTTCCCAGCAGCCTTCCTCAGAGGAGTCATTATAACTGGAGGCTTTCCATGCCTGACCATTTAGTTCTTTGATCTCTCCGCCCACTGGCAATCTTAAGTTGATTGCACAGTGGACTTGGAAGATTCCTGATTCCATAGAGCCAATCCCCGAGAGACCAGACTGTATTTTGTCAGCTCTCATGGATCAGCAACATTGGGCTAAAGGGGTACCAGTAGATGCCATGGTGATTCCGGCAGCCACTAAAAAAGAGCTTGCAGATGAAAGTCTTACTATCCATCCTCCTAATAGTCTAAGGTGATGGATAGATTCGGGAAGCACGTATATACTTCAACCTTCATGCTTGGGTCCTTGAATTTCATGGCACATTTCACCAGGCTTTAATGAAATCTGATAAAGGAGCTATCAGACACTCTAACAGGAACCATAGCTGAGGAGGTTCAGGATAAAGTAGCTTCCCAGCTGGCAACCCTTGATTCAATATGTAAATTGTCCATGAGGCTCATTGCACACAAAGCTGAAGGGACAACTAGGGCAGCAGGTTCTGGCGTAACCATGAGGAGATGCACCTGGATGCACTTATGTGAGTTTGTGGAGCCATTTGTCTTCTTTTGTCAGTGCTCTCTTTTACGGAACATCGCTCTTTGGCCCCAAAATTAGAGAGATCCTTTCCTGATAGGAGAAGAATGGAAAGACCCTTTCCGCCATGGGAAATGTATTTCCACTCCTTAACGGCCCTACTGCAGAAACAGAGAGTGGAAATCTATGGTTCAGAAAGCCCCAAGGGCCTTTCCAGTACTCGTGTGGTAACAGCTTCCCCCGGGGCAGAGGGGGAGTTGCAATGGAAGATGCTGTGCTTAGAGGCAGAGGTGGCCCACAAAATCAGGGCTCCAGGATTTCATTCCCTGGTAACACCCATCAGCGCTGTTGAATGAAAGCCCGATTCCTGTATTCTGGATGCAGTCGAAGGACAACTATCCCTTCACCTACCTGCCTGGCCAAACATAACATACAACTGGGTGCAGAGGATTATAACCAGAGGATGTTCATCGTGTTATACTGCTGCAGTCATCACACTTGGGTTATCCTGCCGTCAGGCGGTCCCGCAGTCGGTCGAATCCCAAAGTCTTGGTCCGGCGTCGGTTGTCGTCGCTTCTTCCCTGACGTCAGTGCGACAGGGGGATAAAAGGCAGCCGACACCATTTTCTTCAGTCTTTCTTGCCGCGCGGTGCCCGAAGCAGAAGCAGTTCACAAGTGCCGGTCGGCTAGCTCCTGAGATTTTCTAATCGAATTTCAGCCCGAAGTCTTCTCTAAAGCTAAGTACCCCATTGGGGAAACTTTTCTTGCCCCAGACCGATGTCAGACAAAGTTAATAATTGCATTTCTTGTGGGAAGCAAATACCTCATAAGGATTTTCATTCTTATTGTATTCCTTGCCTAGGCCCAGACCACGACTTCTCTGGTTGTCGGTTTTGTGCTAGGTTCAACAAACGTACAATCAAGCGTCGGGCAGATTTCGCCCGACATTATTTTAGCAGAAAATTTAATTATAGCATGTCGTCGGAGCAACCGACATCAGCAATGATTAAAAAACGCAGGGATAAGGACAGGCAACCAAGGCCAAGACCAGATACCGAGGCCTCAGCAAGGCCTGCCGCCGGTTCTCCAGTTTTCAGCGAGGCGCCTACGCAGCCCGTGACTACCGCAGATTTAGAAATTCTGACGGCCTCCCAGACCGAATCAGCTGGGCCTCAGGAGCCGGTTCCATCTCACCCCTCGGACGCCAACCCTGACGGTGATCCGGAGATTTTGGACAGGCCTTCGGTTTCTGAAGGTGTCTTCAAACCGACAACTCTCTCTATTAAGTTTTATGCTAAACTTAAAGCCCCTTAAAAGCTAGGTCCACAGTCCCCCCCCACAGGCCCCTATGCCTAAAAAACAGATGCTTAAGATGGCTGAGGATTTAATTACCCTTATCAGGGGTTCACAACCCCCTCCTGACAAAAGGCCTAGACTGGAGGAAGATTATCCTTCCTCTGACCAAGCATCCATTTCCTCAGCTAACTCTGAGGACCAGGATTATTCCTTCCCGCCTTATGAAGACTCAGATGCTGAAGAGTCCAATCCCTCTGTCTCCCCCCCTGAAGACTACTCTTTTGGGGAAACTTTACACACCATGAGGGAACACTTCCACTGGGAAGGCCAAGATTACTCTGACTCTAAGAAAAGACTCCGTGAGTTTCTTTTTCTCCCACAGCATAGACCCCTTGCAATTCCTCCAGTTTTAGACATTTTGGATGATGTTTACACCAAATCTAGTCTAAATCCAGATTCCTTACCTCCTGCACCAGCTACACCAGACAGATATTACCGAGTTCCCGATTCTCATAAGTTTCTATATAAAAGCTCTGTTGCAGACCCCGAAACCATTTCCCAGGGTCCCAAAGGGGTTAAGGCCTCTACTGCTAAGAATCCACTACCTTCTGAAAGAGACTCCAGAGCATTAGAAAGATGGGGAAGAAAGTGTATACGTCTGCCACTTTGGCCATGAGGGCCTTAAACTGCCAATTCCACATGCTAAAATACCAGCAGTACTTGATTACACAATTAAAGCAGAAAATGATCCCTCAGACAGATCAACCTGATTTCAAAGAGATGCAGGATTTGCTGCATGCAGCAGAACAGGTGGGAAAGCATACCTTACAGTGTGGTTTTGATTTATTGGAAGCCTCATGTAGAGCAGCTGTCACAGGATCTGTAATACGTAGACATGCTTGGCTAAAAGAGCAAGCCTTAACAGAACATGTCAAAGCAAAGTTATTGGCTGCTCCATTGCAGAAAGATGTGTTGTTTGGTGTCAAAGCAGAGGAAGTTTTAAAGAAAATGGAAGAAAAGGCAAAATCTATGCAGACAGTTAAAGATTTTTTTACAGGTACAACCTCCTCATTTCAGCAGAAACTGGCCATCAAAAAACTGGTCCTTTCCTGCATCAGACAGACCCCAAAGAGGTAGGTATAGACGCCCAAGAGGCAGAGGCCAGCCACAAGGCTCTTTCAGGCCTAGACAATGGCATACAACAACTCAGAGGTGGAGACGAAAGATCTCAACCCGTCAGGAAACAAACACAATGACTTCCCTCTTCGCCTGCCAAGCAAAATTGCCCTGGCAGCACCTTTGGGAGGAAAACTGGCTCTATTTCCACAAAATTGGCGCATCATAACAAAGGACAAATGGGTTCTGGATATTATTACCCGAGGCTACAGATTTCATTTTCACACTTTACCACGGATGAGAGGCATGCCAAATCTGCCTCCAAACCAATGGGCAGAGGCACAAATGCAAATTTCAGCTCTCATGGATATGAAAGCAATTCAAAAGGTACCTACAAAGGAGCAAGGTCAAGGTTTTTACTCAGTACCAAGAAAGGACAAAGCCTGGAGACCCATTTTAGACCTCTCAATTCTAAACACTTACCTGGAGGTACCCAAATTCAAAATGCTCACACTACAGCAGCTTCTTCCCATGCTGGGCAAACAGTCTTGGCTGGTAACGTTGGACCTCAAAGAGGCATACCTGCATGTCCCTATCAGACAAGATTGCAGAAGATACCTCAGATTTTTGGCAGGTACAACGCATCATCAGTTCTCTGCATTGCCCTTTGGCTTATCTACTGTGCCCAGAGTATTTACGAAATGCCTGGCATCAGTAATTGCATTCTGCAGACAACGAGGAATACAAATTTATCCATATCTGGACGACTGCCTGATCCAAGCGGACACCAAGGCCATTCTATTACAGCATCTGGCATTTGTAACAAAGCTGCTAAGTTGCCTAGGGTACACAGTAAACAAAAAGAAGTCAAAGCTAATACCCTCACAAGACATAATATTCCTGGGTGCCAGCTTAAATACAACGGCCCAGATGGCTTATCTCACGCCAGACAAACAAAAACAACTGACTCAATACTTCAAAAAGATGGCAACTTTAATCCAGCTCACTGCAAGGAAAATCCTGCAGGCATTGGGGTTCATGGCATCCTGCATTCAACTAATACCACATGCAAAGCTGCATATGAGGAAATTACAATGGTACCTGAAAAGTGTATGGACTCAACACAGGCACAGCCTCGAAACAAGTATACCTCTCATTCCCTGCCTTCAAAAAGAGTTCCTATGGTGGGCTCAAGCATGTCAAATAAACAAGGGTCTTCCTTTTGTCTTACCTCCAGCAAACCAAACTATGACAACAGATTCTTCAGACTACGCCTGGGGAGCACACATGGCAGGACAGTGCATACAGGGCAAATGGTCCACAAAACAAATGCATGTACACATCAACCAAAAGGAGATGCTAGCTGTGCAAAATGCACTGACAGCCTTCAAGGACCTCTTGCATCCAGGACAACTACTAAGGACAGACATCATCACAGTTATGTGGTACATAAACAGGGAGGAACACACTCCTACCCTTTATGCAGACAGGCAATGACCTTGTGGAACACAGCATTGACTTTCCAAGTACAACTGCAAGCACAATTCCTGCCAGAAAAGGAAAACATATTGGCAGACGAATTAAACAGAAATTTGGCAGATCCTCACGAGTGGAGACTACACCCACAAGTATTTTCAATGATAACTCAAAGGTGGAGACGCCCAGACATAGTTCTATTTGCCTCCCCCAACAATTGCCAACTACAGAAATTTTGCACAAGGACTTATCATTCCCTAGCCTGGAAAGTGGACGCCCTATCATTCAGTTGGACAGCATTGACAGTCTATGCCTTCCCACCACTACCTCTCTTGACCAAGGTATTACTGAAAGTCAGATCAGAGAGACCTCAAATGATCCTCATTGCTCCGGACTGGCCACGTCAGCACTGGTACCCATTACTAAGGACCTTGACTCACAGTCCTCCATGGATCTTACCTCAATTCCCACTTCTGTTGACTCAGCAAAACTCTCAGATCCTTCACAGTCAGCTTAGGACTTTAAATTTAGCTGCATGGAGAATACCTTGAATTATCAATCAACACTTCTCTCAAAGGACGTCCTGAATGTCATTTTGGAGGCCAGGAGGCCCAGCACCAGAAAAACTTACTCGGACAAATGGAAAAGATTTTGTGCATGGAACCAGGCTAAAGGCCAAAATCCTTGGATACCAAACATTCCTCAAATACTGCAATACTTAACTGAGATGCTACACAAAGGCCTTTCTTTCTTATCCATTAAGATCCATGCTTCAGCCATTTCAGCTCAATATAATACGGATCCTCCCATATTCTCACACCCTTTGCTAAGGCAGTTTCTCAGAGGGGCTAAGAATATAAGACCCCCCCAGAAAACCCCCAACACCAGCTTGGGACCTCAACTTCGTTTTAGAAAAATTAACACTGCCTCCTTTCGAACCAGCCTCCTTTCGAACCAGCCTTCTCAGCAGAACTACAATATTCGTCATGGAAAACAGCTCTGTTGCCGGCTATCACCTCAGCACGCAGGGTCTCAGAACTACAGGCACTTATGGCAGCGGAACCTTTCATCATTTTCCATCAGGACAGAGTCTCTTTACGAACTAACCCTACCTTTATACCAAAGGTAGTATCCAGTGTGGCTTTGAATCAGACCATTCATTTACCCACCTTTTATCCAAACCCCCAGAATAAAGGAGAAAGACTCCTTCACTCTTTGGACATTCACAGACAGCTACGTTACTATTTGGATAAGACAAAGACCTTAAAAAAAACTGACCAACTCTTTGTATCCTATGCTGCAGGTTCACAAGGAAAGGCTATTTCCAAACAGACCATCTCCAAATGGATAGCACATTGTATCCGCTTTTGCTACTCGCACTATGGGAAAGCAGAGCCTGTTAATATTAGGTCCCATTCTACCAGGGCTACAGCAACCTCAGCAGCCTTTCTCAGGGGGGTTCCAATCAAAGACATTCTGGAGGCAGTTACTTGGACTTCAGTGCCCACCTTTACCAAGCACTACCACATTCCATTATACTCAAAAACCAGAGCTGGTTTTGCCACTGCAGTTCTGCAGGGCATCCTAGCTTCACCTAACCCAGTTTAGTACCAGCCACCCATCCATAGCTTTGGGATTCAACCCAAGTGTGATGACTGCAGCAGTATAACACGATGAACATAGTACAGTTTTGTACCTACCATAAATGTAGATGTTCGAGTGTATATACTGCTGCAGTCCAGGTTACCCTCCCACCATCCCCTCTACATACCAGGGTGTTAGTTATAACTCCATGTACATCAATCTATTGGATGTATGCCTATATGGTGTATTTGCTAACAGCTAATACTATTGTTTATCTACTAAGGTATTTTTGCATAGTTATTTGTATTGCCTTCCTAGTTGGGGGCACCTGACATCTGGGGCAAGAAAAACTGAAGAAAATGGCGTCTGCTGCCTCTTTTATCCCCCTGTCGCATTGACGTCCGGGAAGAAGCGACGACAACCGACGCCGGACCAAGACTTTGGGATTCGGCCAACTGCGGGACTGCCTGACGGCAGGATAACCCAAGTGTGATGACTGCAGCAGTATATACACTCAAACATCTACATTTATGGTAGGTACAAAACTGTACTTTACAATATTCCCTTTTCAGAACAACCCAAATAACAAAAAGGTAATCCCTGAAGTTCCACCCAGTCGTAGGGATGCAGCAGTTTTAGTAGTTCAAAAACTGCTTGACGAGAGTCATCCAAGCAGTCCCACCATACCAGATCAGATGTTCTACATGTTTCACTGTTGCAGTCATTACATTTGGGTTAACTGCCTGCAGGTAGCCCTCAGCCGGCCTGAATATCAAAGTCTTGGTTCCCTGTGTCGGATGCTGTCTCTTCTTCCATGATGTCAGGTCGTCAGGGGTATAAAGCATGCAGCCGTTGCCATTACATCAGTCTTTCTTGCCACGTGGTGCCCGAAGCAGAAGCAGTTCGCAAGTGCCAGTCGGCCGACTCCTGAAATTTTCGTTTTCGAGTTTCAGAACCGAAGTCTTCAAAAAAGCTAAGTACCCCATTGGGGATCCTTTTTCTTTTTCTAAACCAATGTCAGTAAAAGTTAACAATTGTATTAACTGTTTAAAGCAAATACCTCATAAAGATTTTCATTCGTACTGTATTCCTTGCTTAGGCCCAGACCACTACATCCCTTGCTGTTGGTTTTGTGCCTTATTCAGTCCTCGAACTATTCATCGTCTGTTCATTTTTGCATCAAACTATTTCAGTACTCTTTAATTATCCAGAAATGGCTTCGGTAAGCCATCCATCTACCGACATTCCAAAAAAACGTAAAGATAAAGACAGAGACAGACTGCATAGGTCCAAGGCTGCCGACAACGCTTCCATTAAGCTAGTCGCCAGTTCGCCGGTACTCAGTGAGGTGCTTTCGCAGCCCCTGATACCCGCTACTTCAGATTCACAGGCCTCTACTGAGACCCATTCGGAGTCCGTTATGCCGCTAGATGCTTCTTCGACCATGTAACCTGTGGATGTCTCTACCTCGGATGGGTCCAGAGCCGCTTTGCAGGCACCGGCTTCTTAGAGTGTATTCAGGCCTACTGACTTGCATTTCAAACCAACGTCATCTTCTTCTTCAAAGCCTAAAACTCGACCCACGCCTAGAAAACTGACATCCAAACTGCATGGTCAAAAAACAAATAGAAGACCTTATTACTTTAATTAGGGGAAGCTAGCCTTCACCCTCTAAGAGATCTAGAACTGATTTTCCTTGTAATTCTTCTGATCAGGATTCTGAAATTTCTGTTTCTTCTGATTACGAGGATTTGCCCTTATCTATTTGAGGATTCTGATACAGAGGACTCCATTCCCTCTGCTTCCCCACCAGAAGATTTTTCCTTTGGTGAAACCCTGCACAATCTTAGGGAGCAGTTCTGCTGGGAAAGCCAAGATTAATATGACTCCAAAAAGAGGCTTAGGGAATTCTTACTCCTACCTCAACATAGGCCTTTAGCTATCCCTCCTGTCCTGGACATTGTAGATGATACCTTCTTGGAATCTAGCCTTGCCCCAGACACTTTACCTCCGGCTCCCAGGAAACCTGACAGGTATTAGAGTACTTGAATCTCACAAGTTCCTCTTCAGGAACCCTACTGCGGACCCAGAAACCATTTCCCAGGGACCTAAAGGCATTAAGACTACTACTGCCAAAAACCCTACCCCCTCTGATAGAGATTCCAGGGCCTTGGACAGATTGGGTAAGAAGGTATACACTTCTACTTTGGCCATTAGGGCCTTAAACTGCCAGTTTCATATGTTAAAGTATCAGCAGCATATTATGGGGCTACTTAAACAGAAATTGATGTTGACTCCTGACTGTGCTGAAAGTAAAGAATTACAGGATTTAATGCATTCTACTGAGCAAGTTGGTAAACTTAATTTGCAGTGTGGTTTTGACTCTTTAGAAGCATCTTGCAGGGCTGCTGTCACTGGGTGTGTTCTTAGAAGGCACGCTTGGCTTAAGGAGCAAAATTTGCCAGATCATGTTAAAGCTAAATTACTGGATGCTGCCTTAAACCAAGACTGCCTGTTTGACAACAAAGCAAAAGTTGTCCTTAAAAAGATGGAGGAAAAAGCTAAATCTATGCAAACTGTTAAAGATTTCCTGCAAGTACAGCCTCCCAGATTTAGTAGACATTGGCCTTCTAAGAATTGGTCCTTTTCTGTCTCTTCCAGGCCTTCTCAGTCCACACCCAGGAACAGCAGACCACCTAGACTACAGTCTCAAGGTACTCACAGGCCTAAGCAGTGGGGGGTTCCCACTTACAAAGCTGGAAGTAGTAAGACACACCCCTATGGAAAACTGTCACAATGACTTAACCTTAAACCTTCCAAGCCCTGCTCAACTGCCTGCTCCCTTAGGGGGAAAGATTGCCCTGCATGCAAAAAACTGGGAACTCATTACCCAGGACAAATGGGTTTTAAATAAAGTTTCCCAAGGATACAGATTCCACTTCCACACCTTACCAACTTCAAACAGTTGTCCAGACCTACCCCCAAAATAGTGGGCAGAGGCTCAACAGCAGGTTCTGTCTTTTCTAAGTATCAGGGCTATTCAGCCTGTCTCAGCAGAAGAAAGGGGACAAGGTTTTTACTCAAGACTTTTCCTGTTACCCAGAAAAGACAGCTCCTGGTGTCCTATCCTGGACCTCTCTATTCTAAACACCTTTTTGGTAATGCCAAAATTCAAAATGCAAACACTTCATCATCTGCTTCCTATGCTAGGCAAAGATGCCTGGTTGGCAACCTTAGACTTAAAGGAAGCTTGTCTGCACATTCCAATAAGGGAATCTTGCAGGAAATACGTACGCTTCAGAGCAGGCTACATGCACTATCAGTTCTCTGCACTTCCCTTTGGCTTATCTGCTGCATCCAGTGTATTCACAAAGTGCCTAGCTCCAGTCATTGCATTTTGCAGGCAAAGAAATATTCACATACACCCATACCTGGACGATTGTCTAATTCAGGCAGAAAGCCAGGAGTTGCTACTAAAACATCTGGCATTTGTAAAGAAACTTCTAACCTCACTGGGGTACACCATAAACGAAAATAAATCTCATCTAGTACCCTGCCAACAAATTGTATTCGTGGGAGCAAGCTTGAACACAACTTCCCAGATGGCTTACCTCACGTCAGAGAAACAAGTTTGACAGTCTACTTCAGACTACTGGCCACAAAGACCCCGCTATCTGCAAGGAAAATCCTGCAAGCCCTGGAGTTCATGGCCTCTTGCGTTCTACTAATTCCATATACAAGACTGCATATGAGGAAACTACAATGGTATCTAAAAAGCCTATGGTGTCAACATTTTCAGGACCTGGAATCCATGATTCCTATCATTCCTTGTATAAAGACAGAGTTCATTTGGTGGGCTGAGGCCTGCTGCCACAACAAGGGACTGCCATTCACTCTACCCCCGCCGCCCAAACCCTAACAACAGACGCATCAGACTATGCATGGGGGGCTCACTTGGCAGGGCAGTGCATTCATGGCAAATGGAACCCGAGTCAAATGCACCTGCATATCAATCAAAAAGAAATGTTAGCTGTACAGAATTCCCTGACAGCCTTCAAGGACCACATTCTTCCAGGACAATTATTGGTAAAGACAGACAACACCACTGTTATGTGTTACATAAACAAGCAGGGGGGAACCCACTTGTATCCTCTCTGCAGACTAGCCATGGCTCTGTGGAACACAGCCTTGAGCTACCAAGTGCACCTACAAGCTCAATTCCTGCCAGGCAAGCTAACTTCACTGGCAGATGACCTAAGCAGAAATCTCATGGACCCACACGAGTGGAAACTGGAAGCAAAGATATTCAACATTTTTAGGAACAAATGGGGGATCCCAGAGATAGACCTGTTTGCCTCCTCTCAGAATTACCAATTGAACAAATTCTGCACAAGGACTCCCCACAGCCAGGCTTGGAAAGTGGATGGCCCTGTCCTTCACCTGGGAAAGCCTCTCAGTTTATGCCTTTCCCTCTCCTCTCAAAAGTTCTGCTAAAGATCAGACAGGACAAACCAAGGACAATACTGATTATACCAGACTGGCCACGCCAGCACTGGTACTCCCTCTTGCGCAGTATGTCACTGCTGGAACCATGACACCTGCCTCAGACCCCTTCCCTGCTGTCCTAGCAGGAGTGCCAGATTCTGCACCCCCAGCTTCAAACCCTGAACCTTGCAGCCTAGCTAATTCCCTGAGCTCTCCAATAGCTTCTCTCAGTAAGCAGGTGCTAGATGTCATTTTGGTGGCAAGGAGGCCTAGTACTAGAAAATCCTATGCTGAAAAGTGGAAAAGATACTGTTCCTGGAGCCAGACTCAGGGGATGGGCACAACAGTGCCCAGCTTACTGCATATTCTTCAATACTTAACAGAGATGCTCCACAAGGGCCTTTCCTTCTCATCAGTTAAAATTCATGCCTCAGCCATTTCAGCTTAGTATAATACTGAGCCACCCCTCTTCTCTCACCCTTGCTGAAACCATTCCTCAAAGGGGCCAAAAAATTAAGACCACCCAGGAGTGCCCATGCTCCAGCCTGGGACCTTAACTTTGTATTGGAAAAGCTCACTCTACCTCCTTTTGAGCCAGCTGCAAGTGCACATTTGAAATTAATTTCTTGGAAAACCGCCTTCCTTCTAACCGTCACTTCAGCAAGAAGTGTGTCTGAATTACAGGCCCTCATTGCAGTGGAGCACTTCATTATCTTCCATGCAGACAGGGTGTCCCTCAGGACCAATCCTTCCTTTATGCCCAAGGTGGTATCCAGTGTGGCCCTTAATCAGTCCATTCATTTGCCAACCTTTTTTCCTAATCCACAGAACAAAGGAGAACGAATACTGCACTCTTTGGATGTGCACAGGCAACTTAGATTTAATTTGGACAGGACTAAGCCTCTCAGAAAAACTGAACAGCTGCTAGTTGCCTTTGCTGCAGGGGCAGAGGTGAAGGCCATTTCAAAGCAAACCATTTCTAAGTGGATATGCCATTGCATCCATTTCTGCTATAAGCACCATGGAAAACCTACCCCACAGGGGATAAGATCACATTTCACCAGGGCTGCATCTACCTCTACAGCCTTTCTCAGAGGTGTCCCTACCAGGGACATCCTAGAAGCTGCTACCTAGAGCTCTGTACATACCTTCACCAAGCATTACCACTTGCCTATTTTTTCTAAATCCAGAGCTGGTTTTGCCATTGCAGTCTTGCAGGGATTAATAGCTGGTCCTAATGCTCTCTAACTTCCTCCTCCCTTCCCTAGCTTTGGGAATCTACCCAAATGTAATGACTGCAACAGTGAAACACGAACATAGTACAGTTGTGTACATTTACCATAAATGTAGATGTTCGAGTGTATTCACTGTTGCAGTCCTGGTTACCCTCCCTTCAGCCCCCTGACTTCTCTTGGCTATACCTTTCTTCTTGTTTAGTGTATTTCAGCTTTCTGGTGTATTTGCTTTTTGTTGGAGGTGTAACATTATATATAATTGCTTCCCATTATGGGAGCACCTGACATCTTGAGCAAGAAAAACTGATGTGATGGCGTCGGCTGCATGCTTTATACCCCTGACTACCTGACGCCATGGAAGATGAGACAGCAACAGATGCTGGATCCAAGACTTTGATAATCAGGCCGACTGAGGGCTACTGCAATCAGATAACCCAAATGTGATGACTGCAACAGTGAATACACTCTAACATCTAGATTTATGGTAAGTGTACACAACTGTACTTTCCCTGTACCGCGACCTGACTTAATTCAGAAACCTTGGACGCTGGACCCAGCTCCAGACCTATTGTCCCATCCAGACGGACTCGTTCATCTGAATCTTCAAAATCTCAAGCTCACTGCATGGCTTCTTCAGTTCCAGTGATCGCCAGGCATACTAGCCTTACTGCCCCATTTCAGTGAATTGTTCTAGGCTCTCACAAACCTTCGATTAGATGATTATACAGCAGCAAGTGGCAAAAATTTTCAAAATGGGTTACAGACCATAATCTTGACCCATATTCTGCACCAATTCATAAGGTCTTGGAATTTTAAGATTGCGTTTCAATGCAGGGGTGGTGTTCTCGACTATCCAGGTTCATCTTGCTGCAATTTCAGATTTTCATAATGGTCTAAATGATGCAGCTCTAATATCGCACAAATTTTGTAAAGCCTTTTTGAAAGGAACCTTCTATCTGAGACCTCCATACAAGGATCCATCTACACCTTGGGACTTGAATCTGGTGCTACAATCTTTAATTAATCCCCCATTTGAACCATCCACAAATTGCAATTTGAATTATTTATCCTGGAAAACCATATTTTTGGTTGGTATTACTTCTGCTAGGTGAAATATCTGAGTTACATGCGTTATCTTGCAAGCCTCCTTGCCTAATCTTTCATAAGGACAGATTATCTTTGCAAACAAATCCTTCCTTTTTTACAGAAGTAGTAGTTGACAGTAATATCAGACTATGCAACTTCCCGTATTTTTTCCCAAATTTTCAAGCAAAGGCAAACATTGTCTGCATTTGCAAGATGTTCACAGACAATTTTTACCTTCACAGAACAAAAGAATTCTAAAAATCTGATCAGCCGTTTGTTTCATTCTCTTCTGCTACTCTGGGTAAACCAGTTTCTAAGATTATTCTGGCTAGATGGCTCAAGGACTGCATAACCTTCATTTATAACAAAAGGAAAGTGCGACTGCAGGGACCTGTCAAGGCACATTCTACAAGGGCAATAGCTACTTCCGCAGTCTTCCATGCCAGAGCTTCTATAGATATATGTGCAGCTGCTACTTGGGGCATCCCTGCATACCTTTATTACTCATTACAAGCTGGATCTGTTCTCTGGGGCCCAAGCATCTTTTGGTTCGATGGTGCTCAGGAATATTCTTCCGTGAGACCTTCCAAGATTTCTGTAGCTGGGTACTCTGTCTCACAGTCAAGGGTTAAGTGAATATTGACATCATCATATAAAGTTATGTCTTACCATAACGTTCCATCTGTGTTGCCAATCTTCACTTATCCTTGACATCCCCACCCTCCTTCACCTTGCCTTTCGGGCTTCTTGGTGGAAGGATCTATCCCAACAGACTGGATTATTCCTTTATGACTACAAATATGGTCTCTGATCTGTTATTTCCTGTCTCCCTGTTTTATGTAAACTAAATCTGAGGTAATCTTGAGAGGAGCATTCTGAGTAGAGCTAAGCTCGAGAGTTTTGGAAAGTGCGAGCTGGAATAATGGCAGAGTCAGTTCCAAGATATGGAACCGAACCCACATTCAAGGATAAATGAAGATCGACAACACAGATGGAACATTATGGTAAGACATAACTTGTTTCTCTCTTTCTTGCGTTATGCTTTGCTGTGAATCATTGCAGTAATGTTATCAAATGTTTACCTCCCCTCAAAACCACATTGATCCCATATATATAGTTTTTTTCAACACATTTGCCATTCTTTTAGCTGCTGTAGACATAAACACTTTATAATCATGGTTTAAAATTGACATGGGTCTACATGAAGCTGGGTCTGATGAGTGTTTACCCCCTTTGGGTAATAACGCTACCACAGCTTTCTTGCAAGATGCTGATGTCTCCTCTCCTTTTAATATAACAGTTAAAAATCTTCCAGATCTTTATCCATTTTCTTTCCTCCTAACTTCTGAACTTACACAGGAATACCATGTGTCCCTGGAGACTTTCCATCCCATCAACTATACATCATTGTACTATTAGTTGTTGAGCCTCATTGTCCTGACCTTGGCATAATTGTCTTCCATAAATATTTCCATTTGTGCTCTTTCCTGGTTTCCGTATTTCTCTGCTTTATATAAATTTTCATAAAATTTCTGAAATATCTCTAATACTGCTATAGGTTCTGTGTTTTTTTTCTTGTCATAGGCTCCCTAAGTTTGACAACCACCCTTTCTACTTTCTGTTGCCCAAGTTGTTGTGCCAAAGGTTTTTGTGTTCTGGAGTTATCAAAAAATAGTTGTTTAACAGCAATATTTCTAAATTCATGCATATTATCCAAATACTCCCTGATTTTCTCTTTAGCACTTTGAAGTTTCTCCTCCTCTTATTTTGTCAGATTCTCATTCATAGGTTCATAGGTAGGTACTAGGCTATCAGCCCAAGGGCCTATGTAAGCCTAGCCAACAAGGTTCCCTGGCATATGCCACCCAAGAAAGTTACTTTCCTGTGCCACTGTCGAGCAGAGACACAGAAGTGATCCCGGGGTGTATTTTCTATTTCCCATCCACTCATCAAGATTTTTCTTGAAGAATGCTAATCACTGCAAACAAACATCTGCAACCACTCAAACAATATACTTATACTGTCAGCAGCATTTTGTTCCTCCAGCTGACCGCTTTCATATGAGGCTAAGCAGTTCTGTTTGTGCTACTTGTTTGTCAAGATATTTAGAAAAAAAGTTAAATTTATGACAATATGCATAAATATTATATGAATAACTATCGCTTTACATGCACTAGACAGAGATCAGATATCAATACAGTTGTGTTGGCCATTTTGCAAGCTTTAAGAAGAAATCTTTTAATACTCTGCATGTAGCATGGTTTTGGAATTAATGCAAATACGAACAAGCAATATTTGGCACCTAGAGGCACCAGTAGGATGTGACTACAGAAACACCCGGAGACATCTCTTGGCTGTACTAAATTAAATCTATATCCACATACCGTTTAATCCATCTAGAACTCACTTTAGATTGCTCATCGGTCCTGATAGCACTGTGTGCGTATATTTCCCTGTAACTCTTGGTCCTTTGCCTTAAGCTATATGGTTGGTATACATAACAGCTCAGATAGCAGTCCTATCATACCCAAACAGTCCGTTTGTGTCTAGCAATGGTCAAAACGTATTCTGAAGTTTCTTCTCACTTGATATGATGGTATATTCATGCCAGTTCAGTCTTTGTAAAATGTACACAACCTCCCACTTTCTCACTTAGGGACAACAAAATATGTTCCATCCTGAGCACTGAATTCTGCTTTGTTGGAAACCAATAAATTCACAGTGACTTTACAGCCTGCACTAACTGGCACTTCTCTTGCCCTGCCTTTCTTTTATACAGGGGCAATGGGCATTGCTAACAAACTCTATTCAACTTTAATTATGACTCCTACAGTCTCCAGCCATTTGGGCTGTACTTCTGCCTTTGACTTTTATACTTGGGGAACCATCTTAGCTTTATAAAATTCTGGTTCACTTCCAGCTAAATTTAATTTTGGTTTCAGTGTTTTTTTTCCACAGTGCCAATTTCCTTGGTAAATATTGCTTTAGAATCTGATAAAAACTTTGATAATTTTTCTAATGTGGAAGAATGTTCTCTTTTGTGACCTGCCAATTGCAGCTTCTTTCTATGGTACCATTTAATTTAAATCTATCAAACCAGCTCACTTTACAAAAAGGCTCTGCATTGCCACATATTCTGCAATGTTGTGATCTTTGTCAGCACTATTACTTCTTAACCGGGTATCTGTCTTATTTCTCAACTCCATTTTCATTGTATCCCACTCACTAGCAGTTCCTTCTGAAGAAATTTGTCTTCTCTATTAACTCTTAAATAATTTCCACTATGTTCCTTGAATTCCTGTATTTTTAACAGGTAGGTGGGA
Organism: Protopterus annectens; assembly: GCF_019279795.1. Taxonomy (NCBI): domain Eukaryota; kingdom Metazoa; phylum Chordata; order Ceratodontiformes; family Protopteridae; genus Protopterus; species Protopterus annectens. The sequence continues at coordinate 146,204,847 of NC_056746.1, forward strand.
AAGCACCAGTATCTTATTTTAACTTGCCCTCCAGTTTTATTTTTGTTTTTATTGTTACATGATCTGAACTAATTGGATGTTTGCTGAAGTTTTCAATTAAATGCACGTTTTTTGTGAAATACACATTTTATCCAGTCTGTCCCCGTTATTGTACCTTGGGAAATATGCAACTTTTGAGTTCCTACTGCTGAATTCATGTCTTCCATACTAAATATGTTCATAAATTTCTTCAGAGATATACCCTCTTCTGGCTTCTGGTATATTTGCCGTATAGGTTGCCTTGATTCATCCTAATTCTTGCAGATCATGTTCCAGTGCCACCTGCTGCAAGTAATCACTGCTGAAAGCTGATATAATAGTTTTGGTGGAATGTAAGTGTATGCTAGCTTCCCTTGCCAGTAGCACCTTACTACCACAAATCAACCATTGTCTTTTTTTCTCCCTCTTCTGTCACTGTTTTAGCCCATTTACTAATCAGTACAAGTTCCCTTTTCCTTGGTCCCTAATATTCTGCTTTCATCCTAAAATCCTTTCATTGTCAAAAGCGCATGCTCATTTCCTCTCCTGTAGCATTGCTATTTGCAGTCTGAATGTCTTAATGTAACTCAATACTCTTTCCTTTTGTCTGCACGTGTAAGCCCATTTACATTCCAAGATAGTATGGGTAGTAGTCAGCATGATAGAAAGGTATTGTTCCCACCTGTGTTAGATTGCAGTTTTTAATGTGTATTTCTGACTTCTGTTTTACATGCAGCTATGTTTGGCAGGCTGTTACAGTTGTCTTTTCATCTCCTTTTGAATCTGTCACACTTTTGAAAAGACTTTTTGCTTTAATGAAAGCCTTCAAATAAAAACCTAAGCTGATTTGAAGTACACAAAACTATGTAAATTTTCAGCAAATGAAGTTTGACCCTCCAGATAGGAGCAGTTGTCCCAAATCAACAGGTGCACCCACGGGCAGTACCTAAAATAAAATTAAGGTTACACATGCTAAAGTGCATGTTACTGCCTGTGTTCCCACTAACACTGATTGCTGTTATTTTCTTAGCTCTGTTCGCCTCCCAGATGAGAGAACAGGTTTCATGCTTTCAGAAACTTTTAGGCCCAAGAAAAAGTGCACTGGCTACCTTTAAAGAAAACTAAATTGTGCACTACTCTGTTAAATACACTGAAGTATTAAGGCTGCTGGGGAATGTACTCTCTCTTAATCACATCCAAAAATTTCAGACCTTTCTGCTGAACTGCTTACCATTGTACCTTTAAATTAATTTCCCTCAGCAAGGAATGTTCAGATCTCAATAATTCCTTACAGCTGCAAACAGCTCGATTCCATGTAAAAGTAGTCAGCAGTGATTAAAAAGCATCTAACAACTTTGCAGATACATGAAGGAATCTGTAAATTTCACTCATAACACAAAGTACAAAAGTCCCTTGGCCACATGCCATCAGCAGCAGACCGTCTCCCACTGAGAATAATCTACTAGTGGAAAAAAAACAAGCTAATTCTTGTGCAAATGCAAGAAACTTGGCATTTTTTTTGCCTCGCCTATTTTTCCAAGTTTTCAAGCCTACTTGTGTTGAAAAAAAAATGACACTGTAGCTTAAGCCAGAGACATTAATTTAGACATCCACCCTTGTAAAAACAAGGGGAATTTTCTGTAGTCACTACACCTTTACACACCACCCGGTCCAAGATCACAGCATTATATTAAACTGGCTTCTGTCCAGACTTTTTTATCTTTAGTGTAAAGCCTATTTTTCTAACAACTCATTAAAAGGACTTACTAAAATTAATATCCAACGTATGGAAGAGTTATTAAAAGACCCCCCCCCCCTCACCTCACCCTATACAAGACTGCTTTGCAGTATATCATGCAATTTATATAGCATGAAATGTTTTATAGCAATATTAATAAGAACAAAAATTGTTTTACTACTTTTTACTTACTACTCTTTCCTTTTAGTGTTCTTCCAAACAGTGACATAAAAGTGGGGTGTATGCTTTACAGTCCACCACAAGTTTAACAGAGTTGTTTGGCAGTTGGATTAGAGGGTTGAAGTTGAGTAGTAGTTTCTGTGGTCCAGGTTTTGATTCACTCTGCCATCATTTGCCAACTGTATTACCTTGAACAAGTTGCGTAGCCAGGCATTGCTCCTGAGTCACTTTTGAAAACAGACTGTGTGCAGTGGGGCCTACCTGGTCAATAAATGGATATTACAAAGGGTTGGTGCAGCTGGAAAGTTAGATTAGAGATGCCACCAGCAGAGCGGATTTAGGATTGTAAACCTTTTAAACTAAAGAAAAGTCTATATACAAGAAAACACAACACTGCCACCCTTCACTCTAAATTTCCAAACAAGCTGGCAGTTATTTTTAAACACCATGCATAAAAGGAAGGTCTTACCTTTGCTGGACAAGACAAAGCTTCTGGTCCTTCAACAGCTGATATGCCAGTTTAACTGTAATCAGGAACTGCATGTCTGTTAATGCTAAGTAGGCTTTCTACTTTTGAAGAACTGGAGTTTTGCCAGCATGCGTCTGACTTTGGCAGAAGTGTGTGTAGACAACGGAGATGAAGATGGCTTCATCTACATGACTTACATTTCACAAGAAATGTTCGATTTCTAAAGGAAATGGAACTCTGCCCATGTGTCATCTTGCCCAGGTTTGACTTACAGGTTCAGTAAGGACTGTAGCTTCTAACGTCCAGCTATTGCTGTTCATACTGCCACCAGGATTACTTTGCTACTGAGGTGTATCATTTGCCATTAAGTGTATGGATTAGTGACTTTACTAAGTAAAGGGAGAAGACCCTTGCTTAGACGAAGTTCTAGATTCTTCAGCATGGGACATCGGTAGCACTTTGCATGCAAGCTATGTATGTACAGGGATTTGCATCATTAATGTGATCAAAACAGACTGTGCAGTGGGCCTACCTGGTCAACAAATGGATATTACAAAGGGTTGGTGCCGCTGGAAAGTTAGATTAGAGAGGCCACCAGCAGAGTGGATTTAGGATTGTAAACCTTTTAAACTACAGAAAAGTCTATATACAAGAAAACAGGAAGCTGCCACAGTTCTTGGTGTAATGGTGCATGTTAAACATGCTTGTACCTTACCTCTTGCAAACCACAGCAAACCTTTTCAGGAAAAAGACTGAGCAGTTAGAATTGTGATGTATAGCAACAGGAATCTGTCTTATGGGTTTTATAAATATGCTTGTTACAACTGCTGTTTTACTTTGTCAGGGGATGCACTTCATGGTCCATCATCTGGCGCAGGCAAGGCCCTAAAGTCTGGTGAATCACACACAGCCTTATTTGCTGACTGATAAAAATCGACTATACAAGTTTGGATTGAGTATTAGTAGTGATTGCCTTAAACAAAAGTATGTAGACCAAAGATGCATTACATTCCCAGTTGCTTATTTGTTCAAATTGGTGAATTTTTCTTTGTAGTCATTAAAAGAATGGAAATCTGTATTGTTGTCCTCGTATGTTATTTGGCAGAGGTTTTACACCGGATGCCCTTCCTGACGTAACCCTCCCCATTTATCCGGGCTTGGGACCGGCACAAAGAAATATGATAGGGTGCCTAGAGAGGAGTTGTAGTATTGTATGAGGAAGTCAGGAGTGGCAGAGAAGTATGTAAGATATGTACGAGGGTAGTGTGACAGTGATGAAGGCTGCAGTGGGAGCGACAGATGCGTTTAAGGTGGAGGTGAGATTACATCAAGGATCAGCTCTGAGCCCTTTCTTATTTGCAATGGTGATGGACAGGTTGACAGACAATATCAGTCTGGAGGCCCCATGGACTATGATGTTTGCAGATGACATTGTGATCTGTAGTGAGAGTAGGGACCGGGTTGAGGAGACCCTGGAAAGGTGGATATATGCTCTAGAGAGGAAAGGAATGAAGGTCAGCAGGACTAAGACAGAATATGTGTGTGTGAATGAGAGGGAGGATAGAGGAATGGTGAGGATGCATGGAGTAGAGTTGGCGATGGTGGATGAGTTTAAGTACTTGGGATCAACAGTTCAGAGTAATGGTGAGTGTGGAAGAGAGGTGAAGGGGAGAGTACAGGCAGGGTAGAGTGGGTGGAGAAGTGTCAGGAGTGATTTGGGACAGACTGGTACCAGTAAGAGTGAAAGGGAAGGTCTACAAGAGTGTAGTGAGACCAGCTATGTTGTATGAGTTGGAGATGGTGGCATTGACAAAAAGGCAGGAGTCAGAGCTGGAAGTGGCAGAGTTAAAGATGTTAAGATTTGCACTGGGTGTGACAAGAATGGACAGGATTAGGAATCAGTATATTCGAGGGTCAGCTCAGGTTGCACACTTTGGAGACAAAGTCAGAGAGGCGAGATTGCATTGGCTTGGACATGTGCTGAGGAGGGATGCCAGGTATATTTGGAAAAGGATGCTAAGGATGGAGCTGCCAGGTAAGAGGAAAATAGGAAGGCCTGAGATAAGGTTTATGGATGGGGTGAGAGAGGACATGCAGGTGGTTGGTGTGACAGAGCAATATGCAGAGGGCAGGAAGAAATGGAAACAGATGATCCGCTGTGGCGACCCCCAACGGGAACAGCCGGAAGAGAAGTCGTCATTAAAAGAACGGGATATACAGTTGTATAACAACTTGTGGAAGTGATTAGTCTATCAAACTGAAGTTTGGCTGCATAACCTTCAAAATCAAGAGGTAAAACAAGAAAAACCTTCTGATCCTCCCTTGATGGATCTCCTGCACATCTGTAAAACATATAGCATCGGAATTACCCATTCCAAAGACTTAAACCTTGCCTATGATATAAATAGGACCTGCTATAGAGAGAAGTATGCATCCCTAAGACTGCCACTTCTCTGATGCAGGCTGCCTAAACATGTGAAGCAGAGTCCCTCCCTAACCAAATTCAGGTGCAACATGGATAGTTGGATGGGGAACAGGAAATTGTTTGGCACCTACGTCTTTAATGGACAGAGGCAGCCTGTAAATGTTCTATCTCCCAGGCACCTTCTTGTAAATATTTCCCCTCCCAAGTGTCTGCTTATCAAGGTACAGGAACTTGTCAGAGATATGGGGTGCATGGCTAGGTTTAAAAAGGCCCCAGTGGTCATTGCCCTATGTATCCACCTATGAATCTATACAGTTACAGTATTTCTCCGCCACATTTTCTTGCTAAGCCGTATAACTGATGCTTTATAGTTTTCCATTTTTTCATAAATTTCAGTGTTGCTTCTCTGCCTGATCATCATCCTTTCCCAACACCAGACTCTAGTTCAAGTCCAAGGTGCTCCTAATTCTAGTCAACTCGTTCTTTTTTCTCTCAAGCATTTTCCCTAGGAACAGTGGAAAAGGTTTCACTGCCCAAGTCTCTCTGATCTTTATTGTCAGAAGAATAAGAAGCAAAATTGACTTCGGTCTTCCGGCTCACTTTTTGTTGGATAAACTTTATTTCCTCAATAGGCTGCTGTGTAGCCAAAAATAGCTTGATCCTCCCAGGAAGGTATTCTGAAGACAGCAGGACTCAGCAGTTTGAATCTCGCACCTGCCTTTAAACATTCCCTGGTTACTGGGATACATTTGCTTCACTGCTTCTTGCTGTACAGTGAATAATCATTTTCCATAAACACACTGCTGTCTACAATTTTTAATCCTTTTCCTTCCTTCCACGGTTTTGCCCGGATCTATCCTCTCTGCTAGTATGATTGCATCTTTACTAATATTAGGTCTTGACTGCTCTGTCATGTCCTGGTTTGGAGCATACACTTGATGTGGAACAGCAGTCCATTTTCTTATTTGTGCTTTCGTAAAATTAATACAATCTGTTCCTTCCAGTTTCATAGATGCAGCTGAAAATCTCATGTTTTTGTCCATGCCCAGTCTTCTAACTACTTTTTTTTTTTTTTTTTTGAAGCAGTTGTCCTTGAGAAGCTTCGTACTCAGCCAGCCCTTTTTTATTTCAGTCTCTGATTTTTGCATTTTTATCAGTTCATCTGAAAGTTAGTTAAAACTTCTATTTTTCCAGCCTGTTTGAATTGATATAGTCCTCCAATGTTTCATTTATTTTAATCTCCTCTGAGTGCATTTGATTTATTTTTCCTCTAAATTACTAGAAGCCATCTCTGGTTTCAAAGCTGCAGCTTCAGATGCTTTTTACTGAACAGCTGCAGGATTCTTCCCTGCAAGTATTTTCTCTCCGCCTTTTCTGGTTAATTTTCTTTTAGATTCTCTAAATCTCTTCTTTGCTGGCATCCAGACGGTGTACATACCAGCCAATAACTGAATTTTACCCCAGAATTACAGTTTCACTGGCTCCTGTTTGTCAGGTTTTCATTCGCAGAGAGCTGAAATTAAGCTGTTGGTCTGTGTGCAGCCATTTTTGGAAGTTCCATTCTGGGTATTCTTACCTGACTTTAAGCTTAATTTATATTCTTTGGTATTTTGGTCAAATATTTTTGATCTCAGTGGTAGACTTGTGGATCTCTGATCTTTACATGAGAACACAATGCTCTTATAACTAGCTGTAGTGGTTTGTTTGATGCTTGGCATGATTTTTCAGAATCTGTGTTGTCATATAGCATGCATTTGTAGATTTCACAAAATTCTACATGATTTGTCCTGATATTGCTTCTGATTTCTTGTAAGCAGTTGACAGCATTACTTGTATGCTCCAAAATTACTAAAGTAGTGTTGGTAGATACTTTGCTTTTAAGCATCTTAGTCACAAGTACCAGTGCTAGTTGGAAACCTGTCCTTTTTGAAGGAGGTTGCTCGTATGGTCCACCATAGACAAATGTCAATGTGATTTACAGCTTACCTTTTTGTGAAATGGTTTCATCTTGCTGGATTTGCCTGAAGTCCTGGATTGTATCTAGTAAGCAACACTTATTTGTTGCTGTTCACACAACAAGGCTAGTTTATACATGTATATATTTTTTTACTTTGCAACTTAAGTGTAGACTCTGAGAAAATATTAGAGTTCTTCATGAGAGTCACTGTTGCTGTTATCACAAGAGTGATCATTACAATTGGCAGTGTGTATTCTTAGCCCTTCTTGCAGTGCTCCTCTTGTTCATTCTGACTTCACCTTTCTTCTTATGTCCACATGCTCCCATTATAAGGGTTGTGTCAGCTCACTCTATCTTCCCTTTTTGCCATACTTGTGTTTTGAGTGACTTGAGTTATCTTTGTCAATTTAACATCATGTTAAGCTATTACTTTGTCTGGGTAGACAAGTACCCCACTGGAGACCATTTTTTTCGTTGCCGTATAGTCAGTCATACAATAATTATCGATGTACACTCTAATGAACAGCATGTCTGCCAAGAAGTGTTTGTGTGTGCCTGCAGAAAACAAGTACATAAAGACTTTTATGCACATTGTGTGTGTACAGTTTAGTTTCTGACCACAACTTCTCCACTTGTTCTGTTTCTGGGGGATTTAGAAGAAATTCCATTTCAAGAAGGGAGTTACTTCTAGAGACATACTTGGATCAAAAGTTTTTTTGCCCTTACCAGGGAAGCTGCCATATAGTAGCATCAGGCTTCCATGCACATTTGACACAGATAAGGTTTGTTGAAGAGGAGACACAGGCCTACAAAGAGAAGGGTTGAGTGACTGCAGACCTTCTGAGCATGTACATCCACCCTAGATCCAAGGTGGTGTGCTTCTTGGAGAAACATTTGCAGCTCCCAGCTGTGATGGCCAATTCCCATATTGACTTTAAAATATATAACTTTTCTGACAAAGTTATTAGTACTTGTCATGCAAATGTATTTGGCTAAAGGATTCACATTCATTCCAGCTGTAAGACCGAGCATAGTCAATACACTAAATGATTTAAAAGGATTTACACAAAAGTTAAATTTATCATTGTGGTTTTCTTCAAATGATAATTCTATTATTCATGCTGGTGGTGTCAAGAGAGCAAGCGTTTTTAATCTTCCATTAAATAATCGTGTTAATATGTTTGAAAGAGTTTGTGAAATAGAAATTAGGAACATACTGTCAAAACCTAATGGACATAAGTATTACAAGTTAAGTACAGAGGAGATTACAGCTTTCAATGATTGCTTTGATAATACCTTAAGGGTGATGAAACTTGATAAAGGGGTGGGTTAGTCATAATGACTAACACTCAGTGTATGGAAAAAATGTCCATGTTCTTAACCAATGAGGAATATCTGAAAGTTTCTAAAAATTAAATTATGATGGTATACAGGTTAATAGACTACACCCTTATGGATATTATTACAGGGACAGATAAAGAATATGATTATATGATCAATGAAAAGCCAGTGGTGGCAGGTGTATTCAGAGTCCCAAAAATCCATAATAATATGGACAACCCCCCATTAAGAACTATTATGGATGGTACCAGGTCAAAAATGATTTTATATCAAAATGTCTAGATCATCTGCTTAAAAGTAATAGGGAAAGAGTCATGTAGTTATGTAGAGATTCTTGGAATTTTCTTACTAAAATCAACAGTCTAATATTTTGCCCAGATAGTGTCTTTCTTGCTATAGATGTTAAAATTTTGTATTCAGTGATACCACAAGATGAAGGACTTGTGGGGTTTAATGAAAATTTGTCAGTCAATCTTATTTTCTAGTACATTTAATACATTAACAACATTAATGGAACTCGTATTGGAAAATTATTTTATATTTTTCAATAACCAGTTTTTTAACAAATCACAGGAGTGGCAATGGGCACAGTTTCAGAAATCTTGTGATGGCTTATTGGGAAGAATTTGTTTTGAATAGTGAATTCAAGCACTGTTGGTGTTTCTACACTTGATTTTTAGATATATTTATTTTGAGGTCTGATACTGAAGAAAAACGTGTACAATTTTTAGAGTACATTAATAGCACTAGTGAATTTTTGAAATTTAGTTGGAATTACAACTCTGGTAAAACTACGTACTTAGATGTTTAGCTAGCCAAAGCTATGTTAAATGCAAGATATGTTTCGAACATGTACAGAGAAAATACTTTTTTTCTAACATGTACCTTAATTTTCAAAGTTGGCACCCTATATCACAGGGAAAAAAATCAGTGGTCAAGATACAGGTGGTCCGCTTAGCCCGGATGGTGTCAGATAATACTTTAACTGAAATAGAAACATTGTTTGATATGTTTTTAAACAGGAGTTATTCTCTTGAATTTATATATAATATTAGAAGTGAAATTTGTACTAAAAGAGAGAGTTTTTATGCACCTATATTAAATGCGGATGATCAGTGGATAGAAAATAAGTATTCTGATAGTAACAGTTTTAAAAACAGATTTAATGTGAATAGATTATATATAACCACATTCACCACAGTTAGTAAAGCAATAGGGGGGAGGATCTTGTAAGAAACTGGAATATATTCAGAATGGACAGCTCCCTGTATTTGAGAATGGGTGAAAGACTGATAGTTGTGTTCAGGAAGGACAGCTCCTTTAAAGACCAGATTGAGCGATATTAAGTAAATATAAAATTAATAAGAGGGAAGGTATGTTTAAATGTGGTTATTGTGCTCAGTGTCCCTACATAAAGAAAGCAGTTGGATTTGAAGTTAGAAGTAAAATGTATAAAATAATTTGTCAATCAGCACAAGTTTATATATTTAGCATTGTGATCAGTGCCCAGTGTTTTACATAGGAAAAACTAGCAGAAAATTAAAAACAAAAATTTACAAACATCTTGCATATATAAAAAAATAAGAAAAATACTAACGCTTTATATAGGCACATCCAAATGTTTGCTGAATGTAAATTTAAGTTTATGGCTACAAATCAAGTATCTGAAGACATAAGAGGTGGTGTAGCGGGTGAACATTTAAATGAAGGAAAATTGGAATGGCAGTTAAGGCTTGAAGCTAAAAGTGTACCAGGGTTGAATGAATCGGTATCGATTAATTCAGTTCTCAGGCTGAAATACTTAAATTACCAGGGTTGAATGAATCGGTATCGATTTAATTCAGTTCTCAGGCTGAAATACTTAAATAGTTAAGTCTGTGGTTTCCTTTCTTATTGTTTCTAATGGTTTTAATTGAATTGGATTGTTTATTGGCTAGTAAGCAACACGTAATTTTAGTTTCTTAGCATTTAAATTTAAAGTATATGTATGTTTCAGTTGTGAAGAAGTTCCACTAATTTGGAACAAAAGCACTTACATTTTATAAATGTAATAAACAGAAGTTTTTAACAGAAGTCTGTGTCACATTCTAAGTATATCAGGTGCCATTTTATTAGTTTGTGTGTTCCTGAGTGTTACCAGTTTCTTTTGAGAAAGACAAGGTATGTTGAAGAGGAGAAACAGACCTACAAAGAAGGGTTGAGAGACTGCAGAGGTTCTGAGTAATGCCCATCCACCCTAGATCCAAAGTAGTCCACTTCTTGGAGAAACATTTGCAGCTCCCAGCTGTTACGACCGTTACTGCTGAGGCCTCTAGCATTGCATTTTTGGAAGCCTTCATGCCTTTAGCACCTCACTTGTTTTCCCAAACTTGATATTTAGTATGATGTAGATCATGTTACCCTGCTGCAGTCATCACAATTGGGGTTATCCTGCCATCAGGCGATCCCGCAGTCGGCCCGAATTCCAAACTCTTGGTCCGGTGTCGGTTGCTATCGCTTCTTCCCTGACGTCAGTGCGCCAGGGGTATACAAGAGGCATCAGACGCCATTTTCTGCAGTCTTTCTTGCCGTGCGGTGCCCGAAGCAGAAGCAGTTAGCAAGTGCTGGTCGGCCGACTCCTGAGATTTTCCAATAGAGTTTCAGTCCGAAGTCTTCAAAGCTAAGTACCTCGTTGGGGAACCTTTTCTTGCCTCAGTCCGATGTCAGAAAAAGTTAACAATTGCATTTCTTGTGGGAAGCAAATACCTCATAAGGACTTTCATTTTTATTGTATACCTTGCCTAAGCCCAGACCACGACGTCACTGGTTGTCGGTTTTGTGCTAGGTTCAATAAGCGAACTATAAAGCGACGCTTTGATTTCGCATGACACTACTTCGGTAGGAAATTTAATTAAACTATGCCGTCGGAGCAACCGACTACCGGCGTGCATAAAAAACGCAAAGATAAAGACAGGCAGCCTAGATCCAAGCCAGACTCCGAGGCCTCGGCTGGGCCGGTCGCCGGTCCCCCGGTTTTCAGTGAGGCGCCTACGCAGCCCCTGGCTACTACAGAATCGGAACCCCAGACTGCTACGGATTCTCTAGCAAAGAGTTCTAGACCGGCACAGCCTAGACCCTACCGACGACATTGCAGAAGGAGAAGCCGGTGCTGTGGAAACACCTTCGGTTTCAGAAGGTATCTTCAGACCGACTACTCTCACCATAAAATCTTATAAATAAAACCAAAAAAGACTGCACTTCAGTCTCCAGTTCAAGGCCCCATGCCTAAGAAACAGATGCTTAAAATGGCTGAAGATTTGATTTCTTTAATCAGGGTTTCCCAACCCCCCCCCCCCGACAAAAGGCCTAGACAAGAGGAGGATTATGCCTCCTCTGATCAAGTGTCTATTTCCTCAGGCTCCTCTGAGGAACAGGATTACTCCTCCCCCCCCCCCCCCCTTCTTTATGAAGATTCTGATGCTGAAGATTCCATTCCCTCAGCTTCTCCCCCTGAAGACTATTCCTTTGGGGAAACCTTACATACCATGAGGGAACATTTCCACTGGGAAGGTCAGGACTACTGCGACTCAAAGAAAAGGCTCCGAGAGTTTCTTTTACTCCCCCAGCACAGACCACTTGCTATCCCCCCAGTTTTAGACATTGTGGATGATGTTTATTTAGAATCTAGTCTAAATCCAGATTCTCTGCCTCCTGCTCCAGCCAAACCAGATAGATACTATAGAGTGCCTGAGTCACACAAATTCCTTTTTGAAAGCCCTGTTGCTGATCCAGAGACAATCTCCCAGGGTCCCAAAGGGGCTAAGGCTTCTATGGCCAAAAATCCTGTACCCTCTGAAAGGGACTCCAGAGCACTAGATAGGTGGGGAAGAAGGTTTACACCTCAGCTACTCTTGCTATGAGAGCACTAAATTGTCAATTTCACATGCTTAAATACCAGCAATTCCTAATGTCTCAAATAAAACAAAAGATGAGCACGCACCCTCAACAGTCTGAATTCAAGGAAATGCAGGATCTGTTGCATGCAGCTGAACAGGTGGGCAAACATACTTTACAATGTGGATTTGATTCCTTGGAAGCTTCCTGTAGAGCAGCTGTTACTGGGAATGTTATACGTAGGCATGCTTGGTTAAAGGAAAAAACTCTGCCTGATCATGTTAAAGCAAAGTTACTAGATGCACCCTTACAGCAGGATGTCTTATTTGGGGTTAAAGCAGAAGAGGTTTTAAAGAAAATGGAGGATAAGGCAAAATCTATGCAGACGGTCAAGGATTTCTTACAGGTACAGCCCCCACGCTTCAGCAGAAATTGCCCAACAAAAATTGGTCCTTTCCAGCTTCTGACAGACCACAGAGGGGTAAATACAGGCACCCAAGGGGCAGAGGACAAGCACAAATCCATTGAAAACCTCGCCAATGGGGCACTGCAACACAGAAGGGAGGAGAAGACAGGTCCCAAACTACTAGAAGGCAAACACAATGACTTAAACCTCAAACTCCCAAGCAAAACTCTCTTGGCAGCTCCCTTGGGAGGAAAGTTAGCACTTTTTGCAGACAACTGGCGCATCGTCACAAAGGACAAATGGGTCCTAGACATTATCTCACAAGGATGCAGATTCCATTTCCACACCTTGCCAAGGATAAAAGGCATGCCAAACCTGCCACAAAATCAATGGGCAGAGGCACAAAACCAAATTACAGCTCTCATGGACATGAGAGCCATTCAACTGGTACCTACACAGGAGCAAGGCCAAGGATTTTACTCAAGGCTCTTTCTAGTCCCCAGAAAGGACAATGCTTGGAGACCCATTCTGGACCTTTCAATTCTAAACACCTTCTTGCAAGTACCCAAATTCAAGATGCTAACACTACAGCAGCTTTTTCCCATGTTGGGTAAGAAAGATTGGCTAGTAACGTTGGACCTCAAGGAGGCATACCTGCATGTCCCTATCAGACAAAATTGCAGAAGATACCTATGCTTCATTGCAGGTTCAACCCATTACCAATTCTCTGCACTGCCCTTTGGCTTATCTACTGCGCCCAGGGTCTTCACAAAATGCTTCATACCAGTAATTGCATACAGCAGGCAAAGAGGAATTCAAATATACCCATACCTGGACGACTGCCTCATCCAAGCAGAAAGCAAGGACACTCTCTTACATCATCTGGCTTTTGTAAAACACCTTCTAAGTTGTCTAGGGTACACAGTAAACGAAAAGATATCAAAACTAGTGCCCTCAGAAAATATGACATTCGTGGGTGCCAGCTTGAATACAACGGCCCAGATGGTTTACCTGACGCCAGACAAACAACTACAGCTAACTCAATACTTCAAAACAATGGCAACAAAGACCCAACTCCCTGCAAGAAAAATTCTGCAGGCCTTGGGCTTCATGGCATCTTGCATACTACTAATACCATTTGCAAAACTGCATATGTGGAAATTACAGTGGTACCTAAAAAGCATATGGACTCAACACAGCCACAGCTTGGAAACAATGATACCTCTCATTCCCTGCCTTCAACAGGAGTTTCTGTGGTGGTCACAGGCATGTCACCTCAACAAGGGTCAGCCTTTCACCTTACCCCCAGCCAGGCAAACTATGACAACAGATGCATCGGACTATGCCTGGGGGGCACACATGGCAGGACAGTGCGTTCAAGGCATATGGACTGCAGATCAAAGAAATCTGCACATCAATCAAAAAGAAATGCTAGCTGTACAGAATGCCCTGACAGCCTTCAAGGACCTCTTACATCCAGGACAGCTTATAATAGGGACAGACAACACCACAGTAATGTGGTACATAAACAAACAAGGGGGTACACACTCCTACCCTCTATGCAGGCAAGCAATGACCTTGTGGAACACAGCACTGGCTTACCAAGTACAATTACAAGCTCAATTCCTGCCAGGAAAAAAGAACACATTGGCAGATGACCTAAGCAGAAACATCATGGATCCCCACGAGTGGAAACTGGATCCACAAGTATTTGCAATGATAACTCAAAATGGGGGCCAGACATAGACCTGTTTGCCAGCCCCCAAAACTATCAGCTAACAAAATTTTGCACAAGGACATTTCACCATCAAGCTTGGAAAGTGGACGCACTCTCATTCAGTTGGAAAATGCTGTCAGTATATGCCTTTCCTCCATTGCCCCTTCTCACAAAGGTGCTGCTGAAAGTCAGGATGGAGAGACCCCGAATGATGCTCATTGCCCCAGACTGGCCACGCCAGCACTGGTACCCACTATTAAGGAATATGGCCCAGGGCCCACCATGGATTTTACCACAAATTTCTCATCTGCTCACACAGCAAGACAGTCAGATTCTACACAGCCAGCTGAAAACCTTAAATTTGGCTGCATGGCAAATCTCCTAAGCAACCAGCCAGCTCCTCTTTCACAGGCTGTTATGGATGTTATTCTGGAGGCCAGGAGGCCCAGCACCAGGAAAGCCTACTCAGACAAATGGAAAAGGTTTTGCGCCTGGAACCAAGCTAAAGGCCAAAATACCCTTCTGCCAGACATACCTCAGATGCTACAATATTTAACTGAGATGTTGCACAAAGGTCTTTTTCATCTATTAAAATCCACGCCTCAGCTATTTCAGCTCACTACAACACGGATCCTCCCTTATTTTCACATCCACTTCTAAGGCAGTTTCTCAGAGGGGCCAAAAACATTAGGCCTCCCAGGAGAGCACCAACACCAACTTGGGACCTCAATTTTGTTCTCGAAAAACTTCGCTACCTCCTTTTGAGCCAGCTTTCTCAGCTGACTTAAAGTTTGTATCATGGAAGACTGCCCTGCTACTAGCAATTACTTCAGCCAGAAGAGTCTCAGAGCTTCAGGCTCTTATGGCGGTAGACCCTTTCCTCATTTGTCATCAAGACAGAGTTTCTCTACGAACTAATCCCTCCTTTATGCCTAAGGTGGTATCCAGTGTGGCTCTAAATCAAACCATCCCTTTACCCACCTTCTTTCCAAATCCGCAGAACAAAGGAGAAAGACTCCTGCATTCCTTGGACATTCACAGGCAGCTACATTACTACTTGGATAAAACTAAGGTTTTCAGAAAATCTGACCAGCTTTTTGTATCCTATGCTACAGCATCACAAGGAAAGGCTATCTCAAAACAGACCATTTCCAAATGGATAGGACATTGCATTCGGTTTTGGTACACCCACCATGGAAAACCAGTTCCTACTAGCATTAGGCCTCACTCCACCAGGGCAGCAGCTACATCTACAGCCTTCCTCAGGGGGGTGCCTACCAAGGATATTGTGGAAGCTGCAACTTGGAGTTCAGTACACACCTTCACCAAACACTATCACTTGCCACTTTAAGACTAGAGCTGGCTTCGCCACTGCAGTTTTGCAGTGCCTTCTAGCCTCCTCTAACCCTGTTTGACTCCACCTCCCATCCTTAGCTTTGGGATTCTACCCAAGTGTGATGACTGCAGCAGGGTAACACGATGAACATAGTACAGTTTTGTACCTACCATAAATGTAAATGTTCGAGTGTATACCCTGCTGCAGTCCAGGTTACCCTACCTCCATCCCCTCTGAACTGGCTGAACTTATCTCTACCACTCTGTCCTATGCTACCTCTGTGGTGTATTTGCTTGTGCCTAAGGGTATTGTTTTATTTTTATATATGTATTTATATATTTATATATATTTTGCCTACCTATTGGGGGCACCTGACATCTGGGGCAAGAAAAACTGAAGAAAATGGCGTTTGATGCCTCTTATATACCCCTGGCGCACTGACGTCTGGGAAGAAGCGACAGCAACCGATGCCGGACCAAGACTTTGGAATTCGGGCCGACTGTGGGACCGCCTGATGGCAGGATAACCCCAAGTGTGATGACTGCAGCAGGGTATACACTCGAACATCTACATTTATGGTAGGTACAAAACTGTACTTTTGGTTTTATTTATTTTATGTATTTTTTTAGCATACTTGTTTACACTAAACTGTCATGGATAGTTGTTCTTCGTGTTTCACTGTTGCAGTCATCACACTTGGGGTTATCTGCCTGCAGGTAGCCCTCAGTCGGGCCGAATACCAGAATCTTGGGATTTCTGCGTCGGATGCTGTTGCCTCTTCCATGACGTCAGGTTGTCAGGGGTATAAAACATGCAGCCGATGCCATTACATCAGCTTTTCTTGCCGAGCGGATCCTGAAGGAGAAGCAGTTTGCAAGTGCCGGTCGGCCGCTACCTGAAATTTTCGTTATTCGAGTTTCAAGACCTGAAGTCTTCTAAAGCGAAGTACCCCGTTGGGGATTCTTTTTTTCTTGCTCTAACCAATGTCAGAAAAAATTTATAATTGTCTTGCCTGTGGAAAGCAAATACCTCCGAGATTTTCATTCTTACTGCATCACCTGTTTAGGCCCAGACCACGACGTTCTTCGCTGTCTATTTTGTGCCCTGTTCAACGCCCAAACTATTCGTCATCGGGCTACCTTTGTCGCTAAATTCTTTTGCTCTTGTTCTCTGTATTCTGAAATGGCTTCGATAAGCCATCCGACTATCGATTTTCTGAAAAAAAGTAAGGATAAAGACAGAGACAGACCGCATAGGTCCAAAACTGCCAACGACGCTTCAGTCAAGCTAGTCGCCAGTCCGCAGGTACTCAGGCACTTTCGCAGTCCCTGATACCCATTTCTACAGATTCGCAGGCCTCTACTGATACCCTTTCAGAGTCCGGTATGCCGCGAAATGCTGCTTCGACTATGGAACCTGCAGATGTCTCTACTTCGGATGGGTCTGGAGCCGCTGAGCAGCCACCAGCTTCTGAGGGTGTATTCAGACCTTCCAATGTTCATATTAAACTGACTACTTCATTTCAGACTAAAACTACTGAATTTCTCAGGCTCAGAGTTCGCACTACGTATAGGAAACCAAGCAAAGTGCATTCTCAAGCTCCCCTGCCACAGAAACAAATGCTTAGAATGGCTGAAGACTTTATTACTTTAATTAGGGGATGCCAGCCTTCCCACTGTAAAAGACAAAGAATTGGTTTTCCTTCTGATTCTTCAGATCATGAGTCCGATGACTATGAACCCTCAGATCAGGACATACCCTTATCTACCTATGAGAACTCTGATGCAGAGGATTCCATTCCCTCTGCCTCCCCACCAGAGGATTTTTCTTTCAGTGAAACCCTGCATACCCTCAGACCATTTCTGATGGGAATGCCAGGACTACCCACAGTCCAAAAAGAGACTCGGAATTTTTAAACTTGCCTCAGCACAGGCCTCTAGCTATTCCTCCTGTTCTGAAAATTGTAGATGATGTCTTCATAGAATCCATTCTTATCCCTGATACTTTGCCACCAGCTCCTAGAAAACCTGACCGGTACTACAGAGTACCTGACTCTCAAATTTCTATTTAAGAATCCTATTACGGATCCAGAGACCATTTCCCAGGGACCTAAAGGCATTAAGGCTACTACAGCCAAAAACCCTACCCCTTCGGACAGGGATTCTAGGGCTTTAGACAGATGGTGGAAGAAAGTATACACCTCTGCTACTCTTGCCATCAGGGCTTTAAATTGCCAGTTTCACATGTTGAAGTACCAGCAACATATTATGGAGCTTATTAAACAAAAAATAATGTTGATTCCTGATTGTGCAGAACATAAAGATTTACAAGAGTTAATGCATTCTGCAAACCAAGTTGGAAAACATCTTTTGCAGTGTGGTTTTGATGCTTTAGAAGCATCTTGCAAGGCTGCTGTCACTGGGTCTGTTCTTAGAAGGCATGCTTAACTAAAGGAACAAATCTTACCAGACCATGTCAAAGCAAAATTATTAGATGCTCCATTGAACCAAGAACGTTTGTTTGGCACTAAAGCAGAAGTTGTTCTTAAAAAAAGATGTAGGAAAAAGCTAAATCTGTGCAAACTGTTAAAGATTTCCTACAGGTACAGCCACCAAGATTCAGTAGGTATTGGCCTTCAAAAAACTGGTCCTTTCCAGTCCCTCCCAGACCTACTCAATCCAAACCCAGGGGCAGCAGGCCACCAAGACTACAGTCTCAGGGTATGCACAGATCTAAACAATGGAGTGATTCCACCTCAAAAACAGGAAGTGGTAAGCCACCATCCTATGGAAAAAGTTCACAATGACTTGTCCTACGTCCTTCCCAGCTTTGTTCAAGTACTTGCACCCCTTGGAGGAAAACTCACCCTGCATGCAAAAAAACTGAGGAGCACAATTACCCAGGACAGATGGATCTTAAACATTGTATCACAGGGATACAGATTTTGCTTCCACTCATTGCCAACCCCAAGCAGATTGCCAGACCTCCCCCCAAACCAGTGGGCAGAGGCCCAAAAACAAGTACTTTCTCTTCTCAGTATCAAGGCTATTCAGCCTGTTCCAACAGAGCAAAGGGGGCAGAGTTTCTACTCCAGACTGTTTCTGGCGCCCTATCCTGGATCTGTCAATTCTCAACACCTTCCTGGTGGTTCCGAAATTCAAAATGCTTACTCTACAACAGCTATTTCCTATGCTAGCTAAGGACTCCTGGCTGGTCACCCTAGACTTAAAAGAAGCTTATCTGCATATCCCCATAATGGAATCTTGCAGGAAATAGCTACGTTTCAGGGCAGGCTGTATGCATGATCAGTTCTCTGCACTTCCCTTTGGCTTATCTACTGCGCCCAGGGTATTCACAAAATGCCTGGCTCCAGCCATTGCATACTGCAAGCAGAGAAATATTCAAATTTACCCATACTTGGATGATTGCCTGATCCAGGCAGACAGGAATTACTACTTCAGTAACTGACATTTGTAAAGAGACTTCTAACTTCACTAGGGTATACACCATCAACGAAAATAAATCGCATCTGGTACCCAGCCAGAAGATTGTGTTCCTGGGAGCAAGCTTGAACACAACTTCCCAGATGGCATTCCTCACCCCAGAAAAACAGGTTTATTTGACAAACTACTTCAATCTACTGGCCACCCAAACCCAGCTATCTGCATGAAAAATACTGCAAGCCCTAAGGTTCATGGCCTCTTGCATTCTACTAATTCCATATGCAAGACTGCATATGAATTTCAGTGGTACTTAAGTTTCTGGTGTCAACATTCTCAGGATCTGGAAACAATGATTCCTATCATTCCTTGGCTAAGGGCAGAGTTCCTTTGCTGGGCAGAGGCCTGCTACCACAAGAAGGGACTCCCTTTCACTCAACCCACCCACCACCCAAACCCTGACAACAGACGCATCAGACTATGCACTGGCTCACATGGCAGGCAAATGGAGCCCAAGACAAATGCACTTGCATATCAATAAAAAAGAAATGTTAGCTGTACAGAATGCACTGACAGCCTTCAAATACCTTATCATTCCAGGACATCTCTTGATAAAGACAGACAGCACCACAGTTATGTTGTACATCAACAAGCAGGGGGGGGGGACTCATTCCTACCCACTCTGCAGGTTAGCCATGGCTCTGTGGAACACAGCCTTGAGCAGTCAAGTGCACCTGCAAGCTCAATTCCTACCAGGCAAAGAAAATTCACTGGCAGATGATTTAAGCAGAAATCTAATGGAGCCACACGAGTGGAAACTGAAACCAAACACATTCAAACTTCTAATCCACAGGTGGAGAGCACCAGAAGTGGGCCTCTTTGCTTCCCCCCAAAACCACCAATTGAGCAAATATTGCACCAGAATTCCCCACAGCCAAGCATGGAAAGTGAATGCCCTTTCATTTACATGGGAAAACCTCTCAATCTATGCCTTCCCCCCTCTGCCCCTCCTCCCAAAAGTGCTACTCAAGATCAAACAGGACAGGCCAAGGACAATCCTGATTGCACCAGACTGGCCCCACCAGCACTGGTACCCACTTTTATGCAGTCTGAAAACAATGCCACCCTGACAACTGCATCAGACCCCTCCTCTCTGCTGTCCCAGCAGGAGGGCCAGATTTTGCATCCTCAACTGCAAACCCTGAACCTATCAGCCTGGCTGGTACCCTTAATGCATCACCACCAACCCTCAGCAAACAGGTGCCAGATGTCATCCTTGAGGCCAGGAGGCCTAGTGCTAGGAAATCCTATTCAGAAAAGGTGAAAAGATACTGCTCTTGGTGCCAGTCTCAGGGTAAGGACACAACCGTACCTACCTTACCTCAAATCCTAGATTGCCTAGCAGAGCTGCTCCACAAAGGCCTATCCTTCTCTTCAATTAAGATTCAGGTCTCTGCCATCTCAGCTCATTACAGTACTGAGCCACCCCGCTTTTCTCACCCTCTGGTCAAACAGTTCCTGAGAGGAACTAACAATTTAAGACCCCCAAGGAGAGCTTCCACTCCTGCCCTGGGACCTTACCTTTGTACTAGAGAAGCTCACACTTCCACCTTTTGAGCCTGCTGCTACACTAGAGTTAAAATTCCTCTCTTGGAAAACAGCCTTACTTCTAGCCATCACTTCAACAAGAAGAGTGTCTGAGTTGCAGGCCCTTATGGCTGTGGCACCCTTCATTATCTTCCATGTGGACATGGTTTCCCTCAGGACTTAACCCATCATTTATGCCCAAGGTGGTATCCAGTGTGGCTTTAAACCAGTCAACCGATTTACCCACCTTTTTCCCTAATCCTCAGAATAAAGGCGAAAGGATCCTGCACTCCTTGGACATGCACAGATAGCTTAGGTGTTCTACCTTGACAGGACTAAACCTTTCAGAAAATCTGACCAGCTGCTGGTCAGCTTTGCTACAGGGGCAGAGGGCAAGTCTATTTCAAAACAAACCAGCTCCAAATGGATAGCACACTACATCCATTTCTGCTACAAACACCATGGAAAACCTAGCCCACAGGGGATCAGATCCCATTCCACTAGGGCTACCTCAACCTCTACAGCATTTCTCAGGTAAGTCCCTACCAGGGACATCCTGGAAGCTGCAACCTGGAGTTCTGTACGCACCTTCACCAAGCATTATTACCTATCTTTTCTAAATCCAGAGCTGGATTTGCTACAGCAGTCTTACAAGGCCTGCTAGCCGGGTCTATATCAGAACATCGAAGTTTTAAAACTTCGAATGTTCTAATATCGACTCGTTTTAATCGAATGCTAAAAACAGCAAAGCTGCAGAACACCGAATTCTTTCCTAGGGAAAGAATTTGGTTGGCCTGTTCTGTGGCTTCGCTATTTTCAGCACTGTGGTGGAGATTTACAGGTCGGGTTCAGGTAAGTGTGCGATTGTGTGGTTGTTAGGATTAGGGTGCAGATTCGATGAGTTAGGGTTAGGGAGCGGGTTAGGGGTGAGTTAGGGTTAGGGCACGGGTTAGGTGAATTAGGTTTGGGGGCGGGTTAAGTGAGTTAGGGATAGGGTGCTGGTTTGGGTGAGTGTGCGATAGTGACTGACCTTAGGGTTAGGGTTTCGGTTAAGGTAAGTGGATAGAGTGTAGTGTATGTATAGTATAGTGTAGGGTTAGTTGTAGGATTATGTGTGTGTATTGATGTTTTTTTAGGTGTGCTTGTGTTGTGTGTGTTTCGGAATAGTGAATTTTTTCCCAAGGAAAAAATTTGCTGTTTTGAATGTTCGAAATTATGTGGTTTAGATATTTTAGATTCGATGAAATAGCTTTCGCTATTTTCATCTTTCAATAACGTGATATAAATGCTGCTAGCCAATGCTAGTACTTCTTGACTGCTTCCACCCTTCCTCAGCTTTGGGAATCAACCCAAGTGTGATGACTGCAACAGTGAAACACGAAGAACATAGTATAGTTGTGTACACTTACCATAAATGTAGATGTTAGAGTTTATTCACTGTTGCAGTCCTGGTTACCCTCCCTCCAGATCCCTGACTTATCTATACCTTCTACCTATCCTCTTTTTTTTTTGGCCATATCTTATGGCATTGGTATTTACATTTTACTGGAGGTGTTGCACATCATGTAATTGCTTCCTATTTTGGGGGCTCCTGACATCTGGGGCAAGAAAAACTGATGTAATGGTGTCGGCTGCATGTTTTATACCTCTGACGACTTGACGTCATGGAAGAGGTGACAGCATCTGACGCAGAAATCCCAAGAC
Source organism: Protopterus annectens (assembly GCF_019279795.1). NCBI lineage: Eukaryota > Metazoa > Chordata > Ceratodontiformes > Protopteridae > Protopterus > Protopterus annectens. The sequence goes on from NC_056746.1 coordinate 146,227,038, forward strand.
TCTGGTATTCTGGCCGACTGAGGATCTGCCTGCAGGCAGATAACTCCAAGTGTGATGACTGCAACAGTGAATACACTCGAACATCTACATTTATGGTAAGTGCACACAACTGTACTTTCTTGATGTAAAACACAATATTCACAGATCAGTCAATGAGGGAAGGATATACAGTGGATGTAAGAAGTATAAATACCCCTGTTAAAATCCCAGGTTTGAAACCACAATAAATCATTTCAAAACCTTTCCACCTTTAATGTGACGTGTATAACCTGTACAATTGAATTGAAAAACAAAACAAATCTGTTAGGGGAAAAAATGTAAAAAATAAAAAACGTATAATCTGGTTTAATAATTGTGCACACCCTTAAACCAATACTTTGTTGTATGTGCACACCCTTAAACTAGAACTTTGTTGAAGCACCTTTTGATTAAGTTCCAGCATTCAGTCTTCTTGGGTACACACCTGCCGTCAATTAAAGAGAGACTGATTAACCCCAAATAAAGTTCAGCTATCCTAGTAGGATTTTCCTTACATTTACTTAGTTGCCTGCTACAGCAAAAGCCATGGTTTGCAGGGAGCTCACAAAGCATAAAAGGGATATCATTGTTGAAAGGTATCAGTCAGGAGAAGGGTACAAAAAATTTCTACAACATTGGATATACCATGAAACACAGTGAAGAGAGTCATCAAAAAGTGGAGAAAATATGGGACAACCGTGACATTGCAAAGACCTGGACGTCCCACCAAAATTGATGAAAAGACAAGACGATAACTGGTCAGAGAGGCTGCCAAGACACCTACAGCAACACTCAAGGAGCTGCTGAAATTTTTGGCAAGTACTGGTTATATACTACATGTCCCAATCTCCCGTATTCTACGTATGTCTGGACTATGGGGTAAGGTTGCAAGACAGAAGCCTTTTCTTACACAGAAAAGCATCCAGGCCCAGCTAAAATTTGCAAAACAATACATAGTCTCCCAAAAGCATATGGGAAAATGTGTTATGGTCTGATGAGACCAAGGTTAAACTTTTTGGCAACAATTCCAAAAGGCATGTTAGATGCAAAAGCAACACTTCGCATCACCAAAAGAATACCACCCCCACGGAGAAGCATGGTGGTGGCAGTATCATGCTTTGGGGATGCTTTTCTTCAGCTGGAACTGGGGCTTTAGTCAAGGTGGAGGGAATTATGAACAGTTCCAAATACCAGTCACCTTTGGCCAAAAACCTTCAGGCGTCTGCAAGTAAGCTGAAGGTGAAGAAGAATTTCACCTTTCAACACGACAGTGATCCCAAGCATATATTCAAATCAACAAAAGAATGGCTTCACCAAAGAAAATGAAAGTTTTGGAATGGCCCAGCCAGAGCCTAGACCTAAATCCAATAGAAAATCCGTGGAGTGACCTGAAGAGGGCTGTGCACAAGAGATGCCCTCACAACCTGACAGATTTGGAATGCTTTTGCAAGGAAGAATGGGCAAATATTGCAAAGATGTGCCATGCTGGTAGACTCCTACCCAAGAAGCCTGAATATTGTAATTAAATCAAAAGGTGCTTTAACAAAGTATTGGATGTTCTTCATGTTTTACTGTTGCAGTCATTACATTTGGGTAATCTGCTGGCAGGTTTCCCCTCATTCGGCCTGAATAACAAAGCCTTGGGTCCTGCGTCGGTTGCTGCCTCCTCTTCCATGACATCAGGTTGTCAGGGTATAAAACATCCAGCCGACGCCATTTTAAGCAGTCTTGCCGCACGGTGCCCGAAGCAGAAGCAGTTCGCAAGTGCCGGTCGGCCGACACCTGAAATTTTTGTTTTCGAGTTTCAGAACCAAAGTCTTCAAATAAAAGCTAAGTACCCCGTTGGGGAAACTTTTTCTTGCTCCTTACCAATGTCAGTAAAAGTTAATAATTGTATTACTTGTGGGAAGCAAATACCTCAAGGATTTTCATTTGTACTGTATTCCTTGCCTAGGCCCTGATCACAACGTGCCTTTCTGTCGGTTTTGTGCTAAATTTAACCAACGTACTATTAAGTGTCGGTATATTTTTGCTTCTAAATACTTTGGTTCAAGATTTAACTATCCTGAAATATTGTCGGTTAGCAATCAGACTACCGGAATTCATAAAAAACGCAAAGAAAAAGACAGAGACAGACCGTCGCGGTCCAAAACCGACGACGAAGCTTCTCCTAAGCCAGTCGCTGGTTCGCCGGTACTCAGTGAGGTGCTTTCGCAGCCCCTGATGCCTGCTACTTTTGAGTCGCAGGCCTCTACCGAGACTCATTCTGAGTCCGGTATGCCGCGAGATTCTTCAAGTATTGAACCTGCGGATGTCTCACTTGGATGGGTCTGGAGCCGCTGAGCAGGCACCGGCTTCTGTGGGTGTTTTCAGGCCTAAAGATTTGTATATTAAACCGACACCATCATCAAAAACAAGGCCAAAACCAACTACTATGTCTAAAATAAAAGATGCATGAGCCACGTGCTCAGGCCCCGATGCCTAAAAAACAAATGATCAATATGGCTGAGGATTTAATTACCTTGATCAGGGGTTCCCAACCCCCCCTGCTAAGAGGCCTAGGCAAGGCACTGATTATGAATCTTCAGATTAGGTTTTCATTTCTTCTGATCAGGAATTTTCTATTCCCCCTTATGAGGACTCTGATGCAGAGGAATCCATCCCTTCTGCTTTTCCTTCTGAGGATTTTTCTTTTGGAGAGACTTTGCATACCTTAAGGGAACATTTTCATTGGGAGAGTCAGGACTTTTCAGAATCCAAAAAGAGGCTTCGGGATTTTCTTCTTCTTCCTCAGCATAGGCCTTTGGCTATACCTCCTGTTTTAGACATTGTTGTTGATGTTTTCTCAGAATCCAGCATGGCTCCTGCTTTCCTGCCTCTGGCTCCTAGTAAGCCAGACAGATATTACAGGGTTCCTGACTCTCACAAATTTCTTTTCAAAAATCCTACTGCTGACCCGGAAACTATTTCTCAGGGTCCGGGTCCCAAGGGTATTAAGGCTTCTACAGCCAAAAATCCTACCCCTTCTGATAGAGACTCCAGGGCGCTGGATAGATGGGGTAAGAAGGTTTATACGTTTGCAACCCTGGCAATCAGGGCTTTAAACTGTCAATTTCATATGCTTCAATATCAACAGCATGTCATGGGCTTACTGAAACAGAAAATGATGTTGATTTCTGACTGTGTGGAAAATAGAGTTACAGGATTTATTGCATTCAGCTGAATAAGTTGGAAAGCATACTTTACAATGTGGTTTTGATTCCTTGGATGCGTTTTGCAGGGTCGCCGTAACTGGATCTGTGATAAGAAGTCATGCTTGGCTCAAGGAGCAAAATCTGCCTGATCATGTTAAAGCTAAATTGTTGGATGCTCCTTTACAGCAGGACAGTCTGTTTGGTAGTAAGGTAGAAGAGGTTTTAAAAAAGATGGAAGACCAGGCTAAATCTATCCAAACTGTAAAAGATTTCTTGCAAGTGCAGCCACCCAGGTTCAGTAGGCACTGGCCTACTAAGAATTGGTCCTTTCCAGTGCCCAACAGAGCCACTCAGGTCAAACACAGACACTCCAAAGCCTCTAGGATTCAGTCACAAGGATCTTACAGGACAAAACAATGGGGTGCCTCCACCTCCAAATCAGGAAGTAGCAAAGCACCACCTTACGGTAAACCGTCTCAATGACTTTCCTCTGCCATTTCCAAGCACTTATCTTTTGGCAGCCCCTTTGGGGGGGAAACTAGCACTTCATGCTCAAAATTGGCATCTAATTACCCAGGACAAGTGGATCTTAAATATAGTATCCCAGGGGTACGGATTTCATTTTCACACGTTGCCAATTCCAAACGGATGGCCAGATCTGCCCCCAAATCAGTGGGCAGAGGCCCAGAAACAAGTCATGTCCCTCATGGATATAGGGGCTATTCAACCAGTACCAGAAAAAGGTTTTTATTCAAGACTTTTCCTGGTACCCAGAAAAGACAAATCATGGCATCCAATTCTGGACTTATCTATTCTAAATACTTTCCTGGACATTCCAAAATTCAAGATGCTGACTCTACAATGGCTACTGCCTATGCTAGGCAAGAATGCCTGGTTTGTAACTCTAGACTTAAAGGAGGCTTACCTGCATATCCCAATCAGGGAATCTTGCAGAAGATACCTCCACTTCAAAGCAGGCTGTTTGCATTACCAGTTCTCTGCACTGCCCTTTGGCTTATCTACTGTGCCCAGGGTCTTCACAAAGTGCCTGGCACCAGTAATTGTATTTTGCAAACAAAGAAACATTCAAATGTATCCATATCTGGACGATTGTGTAATTCAGGCAGAGGACGAGAACACTCTTCTACAACATCTGGCATTTGTAAAAAGGCTTCTAACATGCCTAGGGTACACCATAAACGAAAATAAATCACAACTGGTACCCTCTCAAATAATTACATTCCTGGGTGCAAGCTTGAATACAACAGCCCAGATGGCTTACCTCATGCCAGACAAACAAATTCAATTGATAACTTACTTCAAACAAGTGGCAACAAAAACCCAGCTATTTGCAAGACAAATTCTGCAGGCTTTGGGGTTCATGGCATCCTGCATTCTACTAATTCCATATGCAAGACTGCATATGAGGAAACCTTAATGGTACCTAAAAAGCTTATGGAGTCAACATTGTCACAGCCTGGAAACAATGATTCCTCTCATTCCTTGCCTGCAACTGGAGTTCCTTTGGTGGGCAGAGGCATGTCACCAAAACAAGGGACTATCATTCATTCTACCCCCTGTCACGCAAACCCTGACTACAGACGCATCAGACTATGCTTGGGGGGCCCATCTGGCAGGGAGATGCATTCAGGGTGAATGGAGCCCAAATTAAATGCACCAACATATCAACCAGAAAGAAATGCTAGCTGTACAGAATGCTCTGACAAGCCTTCAAGGACTTCCTTCATCCAGGACAACTACTGATAAAGACGGACAACACTACAGTTATGTGGTACATAAACAAGCAGAGGTTACCCACTCCTATCCCCTTTGCAGACTAGCCATGGCCTTGTGGAACACAGCCTTGACTTACCAAATACATCTTCAAGCTCAATTCCTGCCAGGAAAGCAAAATACTCTGGCAGACGACCTAAGCAGAAATCTTATGGACTCTCACGAATGGAAACTGGATCCACAAATCTTCAGCATGTTGACACGAAATGGGGGAGCCCCGACATAGGTCTATTTGCCTCTCCCCAAAACTACCAGTTGGACAAATTCTGCACAAGAACTCCTCACAAAAAAGCTTGGAAAGTGGATGCTCTGTCCTTCAGCTGGAAAAACCTATCAGTCTATGCTTTTCCTCTTCTGCCTCTGCTCTCCAAGGTCTTACTAAAGGTCAGACAGGAAAAACCAAACATGATTCTGATTGCTCCGGACTGGCCTCGCCAATACTGGTACCCGTTTCAAAGGAATATGTCACACCTTCCTCCGTAGTACTTGCCTCCAACACCTCATCTATTGTCTCAGCAGAACTATCAAATTCTGCACACTCAGGTCCAAACTCTGAATCTTGCAGCATGGCTAATCAACTAATTTCACCAATCGCATCTCTCAGTAAACCTGTGATGGATGTCATTTTGGAGGCTAGAAGGCCCAGTACTAGAAAATCTTATGCTAATAAATGGAAGGGATTCTGTGCTTGGAACCAAACACAAGGAGTAAACACAGCAATGGTCAATATTCGTCAGATTTTACAATATTTAACTGAGATGCTTCACAAGGACCTATTTTTTCTTCTATAAAAATCCCTGCATCTGCCAATCTCGGCTCATTACACCACAGATCCTAGTCTCTTTTCTCATCCCCTGCTAAAGCAGTACCTCAGAGGGGCCAAAAATTTAAGACCTCCCAGGAGAGCACCGACTCCTGCATGGGACCTCAATTTTATGCTAGAAAAACACACCCTACCTCCTTTTGAACCAGCTGCTACTGCAGACATAAAATTTCTTTCTTGGAAGGCAGCCTTTCTTTTAGCAGTCACTTCAGCTAGAAGGATTTCAGAACTACAGGCTTTCATGACAGTGGAGCCTTTCATTATCTTTTACCCGGACAGGGTGGCCCTCAGGACCAATCCTTCTTTTATGCCTAAGGTGGTATCCAGTGTGGCTCTTAACCGGACCATTCACCTGCCAACTTTTTTCCCAAATTCGCAGAACAAGGGGGAGTGGATCCTGCATTCATTGGCTGTACACAGACAACTAAGATTCTACTTAAACAGGACAAAATCTCTAAGAAAGTCTGAGCAACTACTAGTGGCATTTGCTGCAGAAACAGAGGGGAAGGCTATATCAAAGCAGACTATTTCAAAATGAATAGGCCATTGTATTCGTTTCTGCTACATGCACCATGGTAAACCTGTCCCCAAGGGGATCAGATCCCATTCCACCGGGGCTGCATCTACTTCTGCAGCCTTTCTCAGAGGGGTTCCTACCAGAGACATTCTAGAAGCTGCTACTTGGAGCTCAGGTCATACATTCACAAAACATTACCATTTACCTCTCTTTTCTAAATCCAGATCAGGCTTTGCCACTGCTGTCCTGCAGGGCCTTATAGCTGCTCCTAATGCTGTTTAATTCCATCCTCAAATCCATAGTTGTGGGATTCTACCTAAATGTAATGACTGCAACAGTGAAACACGAAGAACACAGTACAGTTGTGTACACTTACCATAAATGTAGATGTTCGAGTGTATTCACTGTTGCAGTCCGGATTACCCACCCACCAGCCCCCTTTCTTCTCTATTATTATACCTCTTCTTTCCTTCACTATGCTCAAAAGCCTTTGTGGTGTATTTGCTTTTATTTGTAGGTAAATTTTGTGTGTTCTAAAATACATGCATATATATGTATATATATTTTTGCTCCCAATTTCGGGGGCACCTGACATCTGGGGCAAGAAAAACTGATTAAAATTGCTTCGGCTGCATGTTTTATACCCCTGACGACCTGATGTCATGGAAGAGGAGACAGCAACCGACGCAGGACCCAAGACTTTGTTATTCAGGCCGACTGAGGATAACCTGCCAGCAGATTACCCAGATGTAATGACTGCAACAAGTGAATACACTCAAACATCTACATTTATGGTAAGTGTACACAGCTGTACTTTTAATGGTGTGCACACTTAGCAACCAGCTTATTGTCCATTTTTTATTTTTTGTTTTTCCTCCTAACCAATTTGTTTTTCAATTGAATTGTACAGGTCATAGATCACATTAAAGGTGGGAAAAGTTTTGGAATGATTTATTGTGGTCTCATTTTTTATATCACAAAAACCTGGCATTTTAACAGGGGGTGTGTACACTTTTTATATCCACTGTAAGGTAATTATATTTGCAGGCTTTAACTTAAAGTTGTGTTTGAGTTTAAATTCATAGCATATCAGCTGATCTGTGAGATGCCTTTCCCTTTTCAACACCTTAATCACTAAAGACATAGGTAAACATACATTAACAGAAAAGAAAACAAACCATTTTAACATTTTCCATTTAAATGCAATATACATCAGATGTATTTTTTTGCTATTATCAGTAGTTCAACATTACAAAAATGCTGAATTCCTACTTTTCCTTAAACCTCACTATTGCGCCTCCTGAAAATTAGTATACATGTATTTTTTCTCCACAGTTTCCATTTACTTTTGTGTAGTTTGCTCCTTCCCTTTTCTAAGGGTCACTCTTCAGTTTTTTTTATCTATTTTATAATATTCAGTATCCCAAATGCAGTTGGTATAGACTTTGATTTCCGTTTTCTAGTAATTGCTTTTTTGGCAGCCAGCAGAATTAAACTTAACAAGGCCTTTACTATGTCTAGGCAATTCAGATACTGTATCCCAGCTCAAAATTATTTCCTTACAGCCATTTGCTCTCCCAGTATTTCTGACAGAGTATTCTCTAGGGAGTTTTTAAAATCTGCCAACCCATTAAACTCCCAAAGCATATATTCAGTTACCTCTTTCTTCGCTATCACACATCCACCATTTGTTTTCTACCTGAGGAAAAATTTTTGAAGTCTGCTTGGGGTATAAAATACCCATGCAGATGCTTCCAAGCAAGTATCCTAAACCTTCTGGACTTGGTTGCATACTTGGGAGTCGTACATATGACTTTCTGTTGTTTTCTTGTAAATTGCATTTCCTGTCTTTCTTCCCAATCTTTTCTAACCTCGTCTGATTGATTCTTGTAGTTATCATGCAATATTTTATATGCCGTACTAGTAAGCCCTTTTTTTAACATCCGCTTCTGTTCTAGATTCAACTAAAAACTGTACCGGAGCAGATCATTCACTTCAATTCTCCTATCCCTTTCTCTTTGCCTGTACTGTGAAATAAAGCTGTTGTAGGGAAGACCGTCTCTAGCCTGCAGTCTAAATGATGTCTTGGCATCATCCCACTCTGTTACCTTTCCTGCTTGAGTTATTTGCTCCCAATATATCGGTTCCTCTGCCAGGTTTCTCCAATAAATTCCATCCTTATCTTGCCTATTTTTAGGTACCCTTACTTGCAGTCATCCTTATTGGCAAAATCTCCTTTCTCCATTCTCCTGTTTGCTTAGCTGTTAGAATACTTTCTGCTGCTTTATAAATGTAACATATGATTATTCTCCTTAAGGCTGTACATCCAAAAATCTATTCTGTCCTATTTCTAGAAGTTTCCCCTTGCCTCATCATCATCCATTTTGACTTTAAATTATAAACTTCTGTTTGTGTTATGTATTTGAGCCTTAACTGTGTAGCTCTAAAATAGCCCTTCAAATCAGGTAAATTTAAACCACCACCTCCTATTGGAAGAATCAACTTATCCAACTTAAAACTCTTGCCATCTTTCCCTCCCAGATAAATTTTCATTTCTTAATTATTATCCACAACTTTTTATTGGGTTTCATGCTTGACCCATGTACAAGAATAAAGGGACTAAATACATTTTCACTACTTGCATCTTTCTGTCCATATCTATAAATGAGTTTCCAATTTCTCAATTTTTGCATTATCTTGTATTTAGTCTCTTCTGACATATCTTTAGCTGGCATAACGGAGGCCTTAATCTAAACTCCTAAATACTTCATCTGTCCCCATAAATATGGGTATTGCTGAACAAGTTTGTGTGTTTGTACATAAATTACGGCTGTAGCCTTTGTTTTAGCATCTTTTATTTTATATCCCGAAAAGTGTTGAAACTGTTTCAAAATGTTCCACAACACTGAGATGCCCTTTTCTGGATTTAAAAGGTGCACAATATCATCTCAAATAAAGCCAACTTTTTTTGATTACCATAACCAGTTATATTCTTGTATTTCTGAGTCCCTTGATGCGATGTCAGTCTCACGTTTATTCTCACTGATTGGGTCAGATGCGATCCATCGGATCAGTCTTGGCTTTTTACTAAAACTCGAGGCTTTCAGCAAAGCTCGTGGCATTCAGCGTTACCCATAGTGCCCTTCCCTAACTCCCTCAGATCCTGTTTGCCACTCTGCGAAGGACGTGGTTCTGATGCAAGCGCTGGGCTAAGCAGAACAGAACATTTGGAGCAGAAAGTCATGTCAGGATCCAAGAGTTTGTTGGAGCAGCTGGAACCCTCAGCTCTGACCTCCATCTCCCACTGAATTTAGATAGAGCTGTTCTCCATCATTAGAACCAATACTTTCTTGGCTCCCTTCTCCATTCTTGACCAAATCAAGGTCTCCAACCATTTCTACTCTGTCTACCAGGAGTTTATATGATGATGATGCAGATAGGGTAGTGCAGAGGCTTCTAAAGACACCGGCCTTGGCCAAGTTGTTACTGGATTAGAACTGGTGAAGTCCTCCTTATCGGCACCTGCTCCTCCTCCGAACCATCCCCTGGTTTTGGATCCAGAAAGTATGGATGCCCAGCTTGTGTCTGTCTCAGATTCTAGACCTGTTGGCTCTTGGGATCTGACATCTGCCCTGAGTGTTTCCACTAGGTTGGAGCAGGAGACCTCTAGGAGCCGACACTCCTCAGTCATATCCGACCCTGCTTCTGGGAGCTTCAGTTCGGGTGAATTCAGATCCTGCATCTGCTTTGGAGCTTCTGTCTCCTGCACCAGAAATTCCTTCAGCCCCAGCAACTCTTTTTTCGGATCCAGGATGATGTTTGGAGCAGGGACAATGTATCTTCGAGGTTATGAGGAGGGTATTGACTACATCCCAGTCTCAGACAGTCTATCCCGAATCTTCCTCCCTCTCTTGCGCCAGTGACTTTGTATTTTTATATAACTTCTCCACAGGACCGCAGAGACCCCAGGCCTCAGGATGTCCAGCAAGGGACACCCCCCTCTTCTGAATCTTCCCCAGACTACCCTACTGAGGATGTCCCTCAGAAGAGGACCTGCAAGAAGAAGCACCTTGACTCCCCAGAGGAGTCTGTCACATCTGATACTGACCTTGATGATGCAGAAGAGTCCCCATGGTAACCCCCTGAAGATGTCTCATTTGAAGACATCCTGGAAATGTTAAAGCAGAGAGGAGACTGGCAGTGTACATCTCCTTCAGCTGAAGAGTCTGTATACCTGAAGGCTTTCAGGTCTCAACTCCTCCATCTCTTGGGTGATCCCTCCTGATGAACTTATTGATTTAATCTCTTTACTGCCCCTAAGGACAAGCCTTTCTTAACTAAAGGTGTAGCAGTTGATGCCATGGTCTGGGCGGAGGCCACTAAAAAAGAACTGTCTGAGACCAGTTCTATCCATCCTGTGAATAAATATTCCAAGACCATGGATAGGTATGGGAAGTGCATTTTTTCATCAGCAACCTTTGCCTTACAGTCACTGAACTAACTGACCAGATTACAGAGGGACTTGTTGAAAGAACTTACAGACTTCCTTCAAGGAGATGTAGCTGATGCGGCGTCAGATAGTCGCTGCTCAACTCGCCACCCTCAATTCAGTCTTGAACTCTTCCATGAGACTCATCTTATGCAGCAGATGGAACGAGCAGGGCTGCGGGTTCAGGTATTTCTCTTAGGAGGCAGGCCTAGGTGCACTTTTGCGATTTCATGGAGTCCTTCAAGTTGTCTTTCATTAAAGCTCCTTTTGATGCCTCCTCTCTCTTTGGGCTGAAAGTAAAAGAAAAGCTCACCAGATGTGAATAGGATGGCAAGACCTTGTCTGCCATTGGTGTGTGGTTCTGCACACCTACTAGACCCTTTCCCAAATGTCAGAAAGGTAGTGGAAAGATGTTCAAAAAATCACAAAGGTCTTTCCATGACACACAGGGTGAAAGTTCCCCTAGAGGCAGAGGTTGGAAGAATAATGAAGATGCCACTCTCATAGCAGGAGACGCCCTCAGAATCAAGGCTCCAGAGAATCTTTCTTTGGTAGGCCCTTTCAGTGCACCTGAAGGTGGTGCCCAATTGCTTGCCTCTGGAGGCAGTCGGAGGACGATTTGTCTCTGCATCGTCAAACCTGCCAAAGATAAACGGCAGCTGGATGCAGGTGATAATATCCAGGGGTTACATTATTCCCTTCTCCTTTCCCACTCCCGTAAACAAATCTGTTCCACATGTTCCCCCCCAGTCAAAAGGAACAAGCAACCGTAGAAATTCAAAAGTTGCTAAGAAAAAGTTATCCAAGAAGTCCCTGCAGACCAGAGAGGATTCGGAACTTACTCAAGGTTCTTTTTAGTTCCAAAGAAAACATGGGAATGGAGACCCATTTTGGATCTCAGCATTCTGAGCAAATCTGTGAAAAAAGATCCAGATGGTGACACTGCAGTCTATTCTTCCATTATTGGAAAAAGACAATTAGATGTGCTGTGTAGACCTGCAGGATGCATGCTACTATATACGAATGGAAAGGCGATTCAGAAGTCGCTTACTTTTCCAGTCAGTTCCAGTTTCAAGCTCTGCCCTTTAGTCTCACTATAGTCCCCAGAGTGTTCACCAAATGCATGGTAGTAGTGGAGTCTCACCTCAGACGCAAAGGATTCTGAGTGTTTCCATATCTGGATGACTGGCTTATAACCACCCCAACCAGGCATCATCTGATACAAGCCAGGAACTATACTCTACAGTTTTGTTCCTCCCTAGATATTAGCAATAATTACAAAAATCTGCTCTAGAGCCATGTTAGAGCTTGGTCTTCATAGGAGCAGAGATAAACATGACAAAAATGACAGCAAAACTTCCACAGGACAGAGGAAATTGTCTTCGACATTATGCAAGACTGTTGATCAGAAAGAAATGAGCTTCTGCAAAACTAGTTATCCAAGTACTGGGAGAAATGTCTGCTGCCATTGTTCTCATTCCCCTAGATTGTCTTCACATGAGAATACTTCACTGGTTACTTTCGACACAATAGTCAGTTCTAAAACTTCTAGTGACGCACAAGATCATAACTAACTCATGCAAAAAGAACCTCCAATGGTGGATTTACTCTCCACTGGTATCTCAAGCCCGTCACTTTATTCTACCTCAACCCCAACTCACAGTGACCATGGATGCTTTCCAGATAAAGGGGGGGGGGTATTATCTCGGGAAGACAGTTCAAGGAATCTGGCAGCAACACAAGGCTCAGTTGCATATAAACTTCCTAGAGAATGAGGGTGGTGCTTTTGGCATTGCAAGCATTTCAAGACTCTCTTCCTCTGGGAATGATAGCAATTCAATCAGACAGCATGTCTGTAGTCTGGTACATAAATGGGGGGGGGGGGGGCAGATTTTATCCCCTTTGTCAAGAAGTCCTAAGGGTCTGGGAATGGGCAACAGCTTCCAACTGCTTTCTGTTAGCAACGCACATCCTGGGGAAATCCAGTGTAATTGCAGACAAATTGAGCAGAGCCATATTATTACCTCACAAGTGGTCCCACAATCACAAAGTTGCAGAAGAGATCTTCTAAAAATGGGACCAGACTTGCTGCTTGCCACAATCTCTTTGCTAAGCCCACGAATGCAAAATGCAGCAACTGCTTTGCTGTGATCCCTCTTCCGGGGGAGTCGCCAAGGGATGCACTTGTTCACGATTGCTCCCAGGGACGTCTTTATGCCTTTCCACCATTTCCTCTAATCCCCAAATTTCTGCAGAAAGCAAGTTTGTTGGAGACTACAATAATCCTAATTGCCCCCTGTTGACCTTGACAAATTTGGTTCCCCTTCCTCCAAGCTCGTGTTCGGGATGAATCTTGGATTCTGGATCCTGTTCCCGACCATCTGACTCACCTGTCAGGAATAGTTCATCCCAGTCTCAACAATCTCAAACTAACAGCTGGGCTGCCCCAGTTCCATTGATTGCCAGGTTTCCTCTCCTAGTGTCCCCAGTAAAACATATTTTGTTGTTTTATCATAAATCTTGTACACGTAAACTATACAAAGGTAAATGGAAGAGATTTATTTCTTGGGCCAGCAATAGACAAATAAATCCCTTTACTGCGTCCATTCATTCTATTCTAAAATTTTTGGCTAAGCTTTTCAGTGAAGGTGCTGCAGCAGCCACTATTAGAGTACAGTCAGCAACAGTTTCAGATTTTTGCATAGTAGAAAATGGTTTTGGTATCATGTCAAACAGATTTTGTATACCATTCTTGAAAGGAACTACTATGCTAAGACACCCACAAAAACCCATCCCAACCTTGGGATCTGAATTTTATGTTGTCTAACATTATCTGTCCTCCCTTCAAGATGTCTGCTGTGACTTGAAGTATCTTTCTTGGCAAACACTCCTGTTAGTGGCCATTACCTCAGGAATGAGAGCTTCAGAATTACAGGGTTTATCTGCCAAGCCACCGTACCTAGTATTTTATAAGGACAGAGTTTCTTTAACACACCAACCCTCCATTTCTGCCAAAAGTAGTGTCTGAAACGAACATTAGTTAATCTATTGAGTTACCGGTACTCTTCCTAAACTTCCAAAATAAAGGAGAATATTCATTACATTTACTGGACGTTCACAGGCAGTTATGTTTCTACCTACACAGGACTGTGGAATTCAGACAATCAGATCAACTATTTGTTTCTTACTCTGGCATTAGGAAAGGCCTACCAGTATCCGAAGTTACCTTATCCAGATGGTCTTCATGATGTATTTCATTCATTTACAGTTATAAGAACAAAACTCTTGCTAGCCCTGTTAAAGCTCATTCCACTAGGGCGATAGCTACTTCTGCAGCTTTCAAGCTAGGATACCTTTGGATAATATCTGTGCTGTAGCTACATGGGCAAAACCTCATACCTTTATTACTCATTACAAAGTGGGTTTGGCCTATAGGAGTGCAGCATCTTTTGGATCTATGGTTCTGATGAATATTCTCCCATGAGCCACCCAAGAATTTGGTAAGCTTGGGACACGGTCCCATCAGTGAGAATAAAGGCAAGATTGACAACATCACATAAAGAAGTTATGTACTTACCATAACGTTCCATATGTGTTGTCCATCTTGACCTTTGTTCTCACAACCCACCTCCATACTCTGTGCCTATATTCCTGGGAGACTGCGTAGCACTAATTGGATATTATAGGACTCTATAGCCTCAGAAATAATCTTGTCTGTTAAGCCATGAAGGCTGTACCTGAAATATAAGTTAAGTGTAAACAAGATCTGAGGGAGTTAAGGAAGGTCATTATGGGTAAGGTTGAATGCCCACAAGCTTTGCTGAAGGCCTCGAGCTTTTGTAAAAGACCGAGACAGATCCGATGGATCGGATCCAACCCCATCAGTGAGAATAAAGGTCAAGATGGAGAACACACACAGAACGTTTATGGTAAGTACATAACTTCTTTTTTTCTTTGTCAGTGGGTCTAAATATAAAGCAAATAGTAAAGAGGAAGTAGGACATCTCTGCTTGGTGGTTCTGTTCAAACACGGCTTATCTGAGAGGAACCCTCCTACTTTAATTCTTGCCTCAAATTTTTCATATTATCCTCATTATTGTATCTGGAAATGCAAATGCTTCCAATATCCTACTTATAAATTCTAGGTTTACTCTGTCAAATACATTCTTTGCATCAAGGCCCTCCAACAGAGGTATTTTCTTGCATTCTGCTTCCCTCTGGATCATCATTGCTATGTTGATGCCAAATGTTGCCTCCTCGCCACAAAACCACACTGATCCATGTCTATCAATTTTGGCAACACCTTTGCCATTCTTGTAGCTAGTATAGATTTAAATGGTTTGTAATCATGGTTTAAAATTGAAGTGAGTTTCTATGAGGGGTCTTTGCCATCTTTAGGTAACACAGCCACCACAGTTGCCTTCCAAGGTGTTGGTGTTTCCCCTCCTTTTAAGATGCTGTTAAAGTCTTCTAGATCTTTATCTCTGTCTTTCCTCTTAATTTCCAAACTTCCACAGGAATACCATGTGTTCCTGTTAACTTTCCCAAAGCTTGATTATACATTGTTTTTATGTCATCACCTCCTATCTTAAATGTTAGAGGTAGAAGAGGCTCAACAACTAACCTTGGCATAATTAAGCCTTCCATAAATATTTCTATTTGTACTCTTTCTTGATTTACACATCTCTCTCTCTTATACAAATTTTCATAAAATTTCTGGAGTATCTGTACAGGATCTGGTTATTTTTATTGTTATAGGTTTCCCAAGTTTGTCGGCAAGCCTTTCAACATTCTGTTGCCTAAGTTGTGTTCTCTGGTGTTATCTAAAAATAGTTGCTTAACTGCAGTCTTTCTGAACTCATTATCCAGGTACTCTGTCATTTTTATCTTTAGCCCTCTAAATTGGCTTATCCTCTTGGTCAGAGAGATTCCCCTTATTCTGCAGTACTTTAATCTTTGTTAGCTTAACCACCTCTCTTTCTTTTATTTCAACCCTATTTTTAAACTCCATTTTTGTTTTGTGCCAGTCGCTAGCCATAACTTCTGAAGATATTTTTATCTTCCCTAGTAACTCTCAAAATAATTTCCACTACCCATTCCTTAAGTTCCTTTCTTTTTATCAGGTAAATTGGAAAGTGCCAGTGTTATTTTACACTTTTGTCACTCTGCATTTTTATCTTAGTTTTTATTGGTGCATAATCAGAAATAGTTTTTGCATATGTCAAGTTTTCAATTAAATGCACGATGTTCATCGTGCATTACAGCTGCAGTAATTACATATGGGTTTTCAGCCGGCAGGCGGTCCCTCGGTCGGCCGAATTCCAAAGTCTTGGTCCGGCGTCGGTTGTTGTCGCGTACTCTTCTGACGTCAGGAAGGCTAGAGTATAAAAGACACAGCCGACGCCATCTTCTCCAGTCTTTTTTGCCACGCGGTGCCCGAAGCAGAAGCAGTTCGCAAGTGCCGGTCGGCCAGCTCCTGAATTACGAAAGAATTTCGGAACCGAAGTCTTCATTAAAGCTAAGTACCCCGTTGGGGAACCTTTTCTTGCCTCAGACCGATGTCAGAAAAAGTTAATAATTGTATTTCTTGTGGGAAGCAAATACCGCATAAGGATTTCCATTCCCTTTGCATACCTTGTTTGGGCCCAGACCACGACGTCTCGGGCTGCCGCTTTTGTGCTACCTTCAATAAACGCACTATCAAGCGTCGGGCGGAGTTCGCCCAACACTATTTTGGCAAAGCGTTTAATTATAAAATGTTGTCGGATACTCCGACTACCGCTATGTCCAGAAAACGCAAAGAAAAGGACCGCCAGTTGAGAACTGCGGTCTCCACCGACACCACGCCGAAACAAGCTCCACGTGGGCCGGTTCTCAGCGAGACGCCTTTGCAGTCCCTGACTACCGACGACACTCCCTCGGCGGGGTCTTCTGTACCTGAGACCGCTGATTCTTCGGTCCTTTCCCAAACTACTTCCGAAGCCCCTGTTCATGTCGAACCCACCAATGTGGATAGATCTACATCCACCCATGGTGTATTTAGGCCTTCATCTTCATTCTCCATCAAGGCCTTTACAAAAGCCAAATCAGCCAAGCATCTTTCTAGGCCTGCCTCACAAGGCCCAAGACCTGGGCCCACGCCTAAGAAGCACATGCTTAAAATGGCTGAAGACCTGATCACTCTTATCAGAGGCTCACAGGCCCCTCCGGACAAGAGACCCAGAGTAGAGGAGGATTCTCCTCCTTCTGACCAAGAATCCATTTTATCAGAACATTCTGATGCTGAAGAACAGTCTTATTCACCTTTTGAGGATTCGGATGCAGAGCAGTCCATTCCTTCTGTATCCCCCCCTGAGGATTTCTCCTTTGGGGAAACTTTACACTCCTTGAGAGAGCACTTCCATTGGGAAGGCCAGGACTTTTCAGACTCCAAGAAAAGACTTAGGGAATTCCTCTGGTTACCTCAGCATAGACCTCTGGCTATTCCTCCTGTTTTGGAGGTTTTGGATGATGTATACTCGGAGGCCTGTTTAAATCCTGATTCTCTGCCTCCTGCACCAGTTAAGCCGGATAGGTATTACAGAGTTCCTAATTCTCATCAGTTCCTCTATAAAGGCCATAATGCAGACCCTGAAACTATTTCTCAAGGCCCTAAAGGAATTAAGGCTTCCACGGCCAAGAATCCACTACCTACGGAAAGGGAATCTAGATCACTAGAAAGGTGGGGGAAGAAGGTTTACACCTTGGCCACCCTTGCCATGAGGGCCTTAAACTGCCAGTTTTCATATGATTAAATATCAGCAATTTCTGTTACCACAATTAAAAACAAAAATGTCACAACCTGAACCACCAGATTTAAAAGAGTTGCAGGATATGATGCACAGTGCTGAGCAAGTGGGCAAGCACACCTTACAATGTGGTTATGATGCACTAGAGGCCTCCAGCAGATCAGCCGCCACTGGAGCAGTCATTCGCAGACATGCATGGCTAAGGGAACAAAATCTTCCAGATCAGGTGAAAGCAAAAATTCTGGATGCACCGTTACATAAGGATGTTCTTTTTGGTGGTAATGCTGAGGATATTTTACGAAAAATGGAAGAAAAGGCAAAATCTATGCAAACTGTCAAAGCTTTCTTACAGGTTCAGCCACCAAGGTTCAGCAGGAATTGGCCGTCAAAAAACTGGTCCTTTCCAACCGCTGACAAAGCCCAAAGGGGCAGATACAGACGCGGAAGGGGCAGAGGACAACCCCAAGGATCCTACAGAGGCAGACAATGGCAATCACCAACACCAAGAAGTGGTGACGACAATGCACAGCAGTACAGAAAGCAAACTCAATGACTCCCTCATTTCCATGCCAAGCAGAATTCAACTGGCAGCACCTTTGGGAGGAAAACTGGCACTATTTGCAAACAATTGGCATATTGTCACAACAGACAAATGGATTCTGGACATAATAAACAGAGGCTACAAATTTCATTTCCACACTCTTCCAAAAATGAGAGGCATGCCAAACCTACCACAAAATCAAAGGGTAGAGGCACAACTACAAATTGCAAAGCTTCTAAACATGAGGGCTATACAAAAGGTACCTACGCACCAACAAGCACAAGGTTTTTATTCAAGGCTTTTTCTGGTGCCAAGAAAAAAAGCGACTGGAGACCCATTCTGGACTTATCCATTCTCAACACATTTCTTCTAGTGCCAAAATTCAAGATGCTCACATTACAGCAACTCCTTCCCATGCTGGGCAAGGGGTTTTGGCTGGTAACATTGGACCTCAAGGAGGCATACCTGCATGTCCCAATCAGACAAAGTTGCAGAAGATACCTCAGATTTCTTGCAGGTTCAAATCACTATCAATTCTCTGCATTGCCCTTTGGCTTATCTACTGCCCAGAGTATTCACCAAGTGCCTGGCATCAGTGATTGCATACTGCAGACTTCAAGGGATACAAATTTACCCTTATCTGGACGACTGCCTGATCCAAGCGGACAGCAAACTCGTACTTCTCAAACATCTGGCATATGTGACACGCTTACTGCTTTCTCTGGGATACACCATCAACAAGGAGAAATCAAAACTAACACCCTCTCAGAAAATTACCTTCCTGGGTGCCAACTTGGACACAAACACCCAGATGGCTTACCTAACAACAGAAAAACAAGGGCAACTATCTCATTACTTCAAAATGCTTGCAAAAAGTACCAGGCTTACTGCAAGGAAAATCCTGCAGGCTCTGGGATTCATGGCATCTTGCATTCTTCTAATCCCATGTGCAAAGCTGCACATGAGGAAACTTCAATGGTACCTAAAAAATCTATGGTCTCAACACAGTCACAGCTTAGAAGTGGAGATTCCAATAATTCCCTGTCTACAAAAGGAATTCATATGGTGGGCCCAAGCATGCAAAGTAAACAAAGGCCTCCCATTCTGCAAGCCTCAAGCTACACAAGTCATAACCACAGACGCCTCAGATTACGCCTGGGGGGCGCACATGAAGGACAGGTGCATTCAGGGCAGATGGCACAAAACAGAAAAGCACCTTCACATCAATCAAAAAGAAATGCTGGCAGTAATAAATGCAATCTCAGCGTTCAGAGAATTCCTGCATCCAGGACAGCTGCTCATAAGAACAGACAACACCACAGTAATGTGGTACGTAAACAAACAAGGAGGGACTCATTCATACCCCTTGTGCAGACTAACCATGACTCTTTGGAATCTAGCTCTGGAAAGACAAATAGAACTCCAGGCTCAGTACCTGCCAGGAATGGAAAACACACTGGCAGACACTCTGAGCAGGCATATGACAGATCCTCACGAATGGAAACTACATCCACACGTATTCATGCAGATTGTTCAAGCGTGGGGAAGGCCAGACATAGACCTATTTGCCTCCCACAAAAATCATCAATTAAAAAAGTTTTGCTCAAGGACCTCACACCCAAAGGCTTGGAAAGTGGACGCCCTTTCATTCACATGGACAACTTGGTCAGTTTATGCATTCCCACCACTACCTCTGCTGCCCAAGGTACTTTTGAAAGCAAGAACAGACAAGCCAAGGATGATACTGATTGCTCCAGATTGGCCGAGACAACATTGGTATCCACTATTGAGGAGCCTAACACACACTCCTCCGTGGCCCCTGCCTCTAACACCTCTACTGCTGACGCAGAACAATTTCAAAACTCTTCACAGTCAGCTGAAAACTCTCAGTCTAGCTGCATGGAAAATTCCTTAACTTGACATCAGGCACTACTCTCCAAAGAAGTGCAGGATGTCATTTTGGAGGCTAGAAGACCATCTACAAGAAAAGCTTACTCCGCAAAATGGAAGCGGTTTTGCTGTTGGAATGAAGAACGAGGACAGGATCCTAGAAAATTAAACCTGCCACAGATTTTACAGTACCTAACTGAACTATTGAGCAAGGGACTTTCCTTTTCCTCAATCAAGATACATGCCTCAGCAATATCTGCAGAATTCAATATGGATCCTCCTTTATTCTCACACCCACTACTGCGACAGTTCCTCAGAGGGGCTAAGAACATAAGGCCTCCAAGGAAACAACCAGTACCAGCTTGGGACCTTAACTGTGTACTGGAAAAATTGACATTGCCTCCCTTTGAACCAGCTACTTCAGCAGAATTACAATATTTGTCCTGGAAAACAGCCTTCCTCCTGGCCATCACTTCAGCTCGTAGGGTATCTGAGTTACAGGCCCTCATGGCGGTGCAGCCATTCCTCATATTCCATCAGGACAGGGTTTCCCTGCGTACTAACCCCTCCTTTATGCCTAAAGTAGTATCTAGGGTAGCCCTAAACCAGGCCATCCACCTTCCTACCTTCTACTCTAATCCTCAAAACAAAGGGGAGAGGCTGCTTCATTCTTTAGATATCCATAGGCAGCTACGTTACTACTTGGACAGAACCAAGTCATTCAGAAAATCAGATCAATTCCTAGTTTCCTATGCTGTGGGGGGTCAAGGGAAACCTGTAACTAAACAGACCATTTCCAAGTGGATTGGTCACTGCATACGTTTTTGTTATTCCTATCATGGAAAGCTCGTACCTACTGGTATCAGATCACACTCCACTAGGGCCACAGCCACCTCTACAGCCTTCCTCAGAGGAGTGCCTACTAAAGATATCTTGGAGGCAGCCACTTGGAGTTCTGTACATACCTTCACAAAGCATTACCATCTGCCTTTATACTCCAGAACTAGAGCAGGCTTTGCCACTGCAGTTTTGCAGGGCATTTTAGCTCAACCCAGTTCCGTATAGTACCTACCACCCTATACATAGCTTTGGGATTCTACCCATATGTAATTACTGCAGCTGTAATGCACGATGAACATAGTACAGTTTTGTACCTACCATAAATGTAGATGTTCGAGGGCTATTACAGCTGCAGTACAGGTTTCCCACCCTCCTTCCCCTCTTGGTAAGACCTTGGGGTTTGAATACCTATTCATACCTGCTGACTGGGTTATCCTACTATGTTTTTATTTGCTTACCTTTGTGTATTACACTAATTTATGTATTGCCTTCCTTTTGGGGGCACCTGACATCTGGGGCAAGAAAGACTGAAGAAGATGGCGTCGGCTGTGTCTTTTATACTCTAGCCTTCCTGACGTCAGAAGAGTACGCGACAACAACTGACGCCGGACCAAGACTTTGGAATTCGGCCGACCGAGGGACCGCCTGCCGGCTGAAAACCCATATGTAATTACTGCAGCTGTAATAGCCCTCGAACATCTACATTTATGGTAGGTACAAAACTGTACTTTCCTGTGAATTATAAATTCTATCTAGTCTAGTCCTCTTATTGTGCCTTGGGGAATATGTAAATTTTATCAGAGTTCCTGTTACTGAATTCACGTCTTCCATACCAAATATTTTTCACAAATTTCTTAGCAATTTTGCCTCTTTTGTTGCGTTGTCCCTTCGAGGTTTCCCGATAATATTCTCAATATTCCGAATCAAATTCTAGTCCTCACCTGTAAATAATCCTTCTGAAAGCTGATTATTTCTTCCAAAAATGTCTTAAGCTCCATAATGTCAGTTTTCCGTGGTATAAATACATACCATTGTAATCCTCCTCCCTCGACAATAGCCCCTGACTACCTTAAATCTACCATTTGTATCTTTGTTTTTGCATCTATCACTATTGGAGCTCCTCTAGTAATTAGTGTAATTACTCCCCCTTTATCCTCTGTTCCTGATATTCTGCTGAACATCCATTCTGAAATCTTGTTTGTCAAATTCACATGCTCATTTCTTAATGTGTGTCCTGCAGCATTGCTATTTACACACCAAATGTCTTAATATAATTCAATACTCTCTTCTTTTTATCTATACCAGTATGACCATTCCTGTTCCAGGATAATCTTGACAGCATAGCCATCATGGTAAAAAGCTATGGTTCCTTTTGTTATCCATGATAGTTTTTTGAATGTGTATTTCCAGCTTTTGTGTTGCATGCATATTCTAATGTTTGGCAGGCTGATCTTTTGTACAGTTGTATCTTATCTCCATTTGAACCTGTCACATTTTCAAGACTTCTTGTTTTAATGGAAACCCGCAAACAAAAAAAAATTAAATACAAAAACACCATATCCCCCTAATAACTTGGAACAATCACACAAAACTATGTACATCTTCAAAATATGTTTATTTAGCAGTTTAACCCACTAGAAGGGAATAAGTGTCCCAAATTGATGGCTGCATCTACAGACATTATCTAACCTAACATTAAGGTTACCCATGATAAACCACATCCTACAGCCTGTGCTCCCACTTGCACTGATTGCTGTCTGTTCTTCACTTGTCTCTCTTCCCCTCCTAGATATTTATAACATCTTGTATGCTTTCAGAAAACATTTTCTTTTAGCCTCAAGAAAAAGTGCACTGGCTATCACTGATAAGATTAAACAATAACACCACTGTTGTACACTGTTCTATTAACTGCATTTAAGCATTAAGGCTGCTAGGGAGGTTGTTGCGTCTTATTCACTTTCTATAATTTCAGACTACATTTTTCACTGAACTGCTTGCCGTTGTACCTTTAAATTTTGCATTTCCCTCAGCAAAGAATACTCAAAATGAGTTATTTATTTATTTTACATTTGTTAACCGGGATAGTCCAACTGGGTACATTTCCATTTTCAGTGGAGGCCCGGGGAGAAAAGCACCAAAGACACACATATGCAAGGCAAACAATATATTCTAACATGTTTATAGCATATTCAGACAATATAGATGAGCACACATTAATTCCTTCACAAAGACATCCAGAATGATCAATACATATACAAACAATATTAAAGTATGTTAAATATCTAGAGTCACATCATGCATCTGAATGTGGTATTGATAATTCTACCATACTCTATCTGCTCTCTGAGACTCAATTTCCCTGAAAGGATAACAGTGAAAGTATGTCCTGGAATGGTCCTTTTCCTTACTATTGCTATAAATATTCGAATACCACTGTTTGAATAAGCAACCTTCCCTACTAGGTTAGCCAGCAGCCACATCTCCTCCTTTCTAGCATTAACTTAATCATTAAACTCCTCTAATTTCTACTTAGCTCTAGCCCCTTTTCTCCCCTCCTCCCAAAACTTCTAACCAGGATTTCTTCCTATATTATCCATAGCCTGATATCCCCCTTCGGGGATCATTTTTCTGTATCTCTCCAGCTGCCATTAAGTGTCCGGCCATCAGGTGGCGCTACTCTCTCAGCTTTCTGCCCTATTTTATCCTCCTCCACTCATACCTGCTTCAACCTATTGGTGTGCCCTGCCTTTTTCTGCTTACTAACCTCCCTCATTAGTCAGTGTCCTCTAGATATTATTTCACTTTGCACTCCCTCTGACATCCCTAATCCATCACTGGAAGCCTTCATACTTTACCCTACACCTTTACAAACGTATCTCCTAATTTCTCACTCTTACTGATTTGTTTTTTTCTTGACATTTGTTTTACTACCTGGATTAACCCGCTCTATTCGCCCTGCGGGCTCACTCTGCTCCCCTACCCTACCCCCAATTCCCACCTGCCCCAGTGGTCCTACCTTTATACCTCATAAGACACTCCCCTTCCTCCAATTATCCAATTACCTCGTTACATTTCCCTAATCACTAGATACACATACACCCTTACTCTCATTCCTCTTCTCACTACTTCCCCTGCTTCACTCTCTCTCTTTTTCCTAGCTCTCTAATCTATCCTATTTCTACTCTCACACTGTTCCCCTTCCTACCATGCCTTCATCACACCAGCCTAAACTTACAAATGTACTCCTCTTTCTTGCTGCAACACACATACTAATACCACTTATGTTTACCTGGTATGAGAACTTACACATCACTGGATCCCTCCATCCTCTAAAACATCACCTGTCAATCAGCCTACTACCCACAGCCATGCTACCATCACATCTACCTCAACCTACCTCTCCCCAAAGTATCATAGGCTAGCCTATATTACTCTCCAACAAACCAGAAAATCACAATATACTCTTTTCAAACTCCTTAAGCTTTCACTTACTCTTCAACAACACCCTCTTCTTCACGGTGATATTCACCGTAACCCAGGACGTAATAACAACACCCTAATAAATCCCCACCAGCCCCAAAATACCACCCCAATTACCCTTACCAGAACTGCAAACACCCTACTCATTTTAACATACAGAGCTTAAACAATAAAATTAGCCAACTACATGCTCTACTTGATATACAAACCTTTGATGTCCTATGTCTAACAGAAACCTGGCCCAAACCAGAACAAAAGATAATGAAGTCACCCCACCAGGGTACAATATAATAAGATTAGACCATACAGCTAAAAAGGGTGGAGGGTAGCAATTCTGTATAAATCTGAACTAAATGTGTCTTCAGTAGACTTACACATACCATTAAATAATCGCGTAGAAATCCTTGTCTCTAAACTTCAGCTTAATACCAGCAAATCTATCTACATAATTTGCTCCTACCTACCTCCAGGCAATATTATCAACACCCTTGAAAATATCCTATGCTGCCTCTCTTCTTCGCTCCCTCAAGAAACCATAGTACTTGGCGACTTCAGTATAGACTGGAATTGCTATGCTTCTAACGAACCTTCAGTCCATATAAACCTGTATGGCTTTTCTCAATTTATCACCACCCCAACCAGAATCCATAAGCCCACTAGCAAAGAGCGTACCTTAGATTGGATCCTAGTAAAAAAATCCCCTTTCTTATATGGCAGATACTCTTCCTGATGATATTAGCGACCACTTCCTCACTTATATAATTAGGTATGAAACCTTCTTCCCCAACCAAACCATCCTTAAAACTATACGAAATAAAAAACACTTTAATGCTGTAAATTTCCAAAAAGAGCTACAAGCCTGTGACTGGTCTCCCTTAAAACAACTCCCCCTTGAGGAAGCAGTATCCTATTTTAACTACAAATTCTTACAAGTACTGGAATACCATGCCCCTAGTCATTCCATTAGAACCAGAAGTAAAGCAGCACCATGGCTCTCTAAAGAGACAAAACACAAAATCCTATCAAGAAATAAGATCTGGTCTAAATGGAGATGTACTAAAAACCCAACCGATCACCAGAACTACAAACATTGTAGAAATGCCACAAAGAAATCTATACTCCTTGATAATAAAAAAACACTACTTTAAACTCCAAGACGAGCATCATCAAACCCCAGAAACTTTCTGGACAGCTATTAATAAACTTTTACACCCAGGCCACTCCAAGACAACATCCCTTCAGGACTTTCCTTAAGCACTCCTAAGGAGATTGCTAACACCTTCAATACCTTCTTTACATAAACTGTACAATCTCTTACAAATTCCATACCTCCTGTCACCTCAACCCTCTCATTCCCTGGGACTAGAAAACCCCCTACCTTTCAACTAAATCCAGTCCCTACATCCTTCATTTTTATCATACTTACTAAACTTAAACCATGTACCCCATCCGCTAATCTCCTACCAGCTGAATACCTGCAAATTGCAGCTAAAATACTTTCCTATCCTATTTCTATACTAATCAACAGAACTGTTACTGAAGGTTCTATCCCATCTCTCTGGAAAATCTCACATATAATTCCTCTTCACAAGGGTGGTAACTCTACCGAAATATCTAACTATATCACCCCATAACCCTACTCTCCCCCCTAGCCAAAATAATGGAAAAATGTATCCACTGTCAGCTATTTCATCATTTTCTCCAATATAACCTTCTGTCAGACTGTCAACATGGTTTTAGGCCTTTCCATAGTACTACTACTGCCCTACTATCCTCTGACTGCATCAATAAGCATTGCGACAGCAACAGGCTCTCCACTGCACTCTTCATAGACCAATCAGAAGCCTTTGATATGGTGAACTACCAATTACTACTAGAAATACTAAAACAACTCTCATTCAACACACAGGCATTACAGTGGTTTAAGTCATACTTAGAAAACAGACAGCAAGCTGCCCTCTGGGACAATAACCATTCCACTCTTCTTCCTAGTACTCTTGGGGTCCCACAAGGCTCCATCCTGGGACCTCTCCTTTTCTCTATTTTCATCAACGACCTACAGCTAAATATTCCGCAAGCTACCTGTATACAATATGCAGATGATTCCACACTAGTGTGTTCTGCCACCTCATCTGCTGAGCTCCAAACCATTACCCAGACAGTATTTAACTCTGTTGAAAAATGTTTTTTGCAATGTTGCCTCCTACTAAACACCAAAAAAACTAAATTACTGATATTTACTCCCACACTGAAGTCCCCCTCTATTGATCTTACTGTTAAATCTAGCAGTGGTACTATTATTACACCTGTCCTGACCACCAAGCTCTTAGGCGTAACAATTGATCAAAATCTTAGCTTTGACACACATTAACACTACTGTTATTACACACACATTAACACTACTATTAAAATTGTTAACAGAAAACTTGGCTCACTTTATAGGATAAAATCCTTCCTTACCCCTGAAGCCAGAACCATCATCGCCCATACCCACCTGATCTCTATCCTCCTCTGTGCTTCATCTATTTATACAAATCTTTCCAAAACTAACATAAACTGGCAACTTTCTGCAACAACATTGCCAGATTTGCAACGGGTTCACCATATAGAACCCATCACTGTTTAAATCTCAAACAGCTAGGTTGGCTAGAACTCCAAAACCAGCTACTATTTCAGCAACTTACAATTACCCATAAGATTCTCTTTAATACCAACAATACTCCTAGTGTTATTAGCATAGTCTCTCCTTATAGAAATCTTACTACCCTTCACTCAGCAAATAAATTACAAGAAACCATTCAGAAATCCCTTAATAAGCAGGGGACTCCCTCTTCTCTAATTCCGTGGGTAAGATTTGGAACAGACTCCCCAGTAGCCTACAATTACTTTCATCATTACCACTCTTCAAGTACCAACTAAAACTACACCTCAAAGTACAATGGTTATGCCCATGTACTAACCCCGATTAACACTAACTGTAGAGTGTACTGCTTTTTCCCCTTCTATAACCCACTAGTGGGCAAATAAACCCTCCTCTTAGTTAATATTGTAGTTTCTTATTTCTTTCTTATTACATGAAACTTCCTTTGTATATTTCTAAAACCCTACTCCTGCTCCTGGCACTTTCATGGTCAGTTTTTGTATTAATGCCACCTATTTTATACATGTGTAAAGTTCTAAAAAGGCATAATAATTAGAGCCTCTCACCTCTTCTCCATTCTTCTGTAGAACAGATGTCAAACTGTATACCTCAGATATATGCTTCTCAAGCTACTGCATTGCCAAAACCTGCATTCATGGTTTTCTATTGATGATCATTCTATGCAAGCCTACAGCAATTATGTATGTAATCATTTTTTTAACATTTTTAGTGCCTATACTCCTTGATGCTAGTTCTGCTATGTTAGTCTGCAGCTTTACTGTGTTTGTATTTTTAACATGTATTAGTCTTATGTTGCTGTATTGCTTTGTATTCCTGTTACGTTAGTTTAATCTTGGAGCTTATCTCCCCGGGCCTCTACTGAAAATGGACATGTATCCAGTTGGACTAGCCCGGTAAACAAATGTAAAATAATTAAGACTGCAGTCCAAGAGTTACTGCAGGAGTGGAGTAGGACTGAAGTTAGTCTGGTGTGGAGCAGGGACATAACCATTTATTGCTGAGATGGCTTTTGATAGATTTTTTAAATTTATATAGAGAAGATTCCAGGGTAATGGATGGAGGCAGGGAGTTCCAAATTTTGGATATGTAAGATGAGTAGAGGGAGTCACCGGCATGGTTGTGTGATCTAGTAACTGTTAATAGTAACTCATCTGTGGAGCGGAGTTGCCTAGGACAGGAATACTGCTGAATTAGGTTGCTTAAAGCTAGTGTTTTATTTGGGTGGGAAAGCAGCTTATAAGTGATAAGTTGACTGTAGATTAATAAATTTGGCAGTTCAAGCCAGTCCAATTGTTTTAGGTTATGACAGTGTTGGGTTCTAAAAGATGATTTATTAGCAAATTTGGCTATTTGATTATAGCAGGTTGCCAGTTTGCTGGTTTCTGTTTTGGATAGATTTGTTAGGATTGGGGATGCATAAAGTAATGTTGAGAGCAAGTGAGTGTGAGCAATTGTGGTCCTAGCAGTATGGGTCAGGAATGATTTGTGTTTGTAGAGACTACATAGCTTTCTTTGAGTGTTTTTAATAGCTAGATTAATGTGTATATCAAACGTTAACTTGTCAATGGTGTCTCCTAGTAGTTTTGTGTGGGGTTCGAGTGTGATAAGTGTACCATTTTTAGAGTGAATATTGAAAGTGGCGGTAAGGCTGGTATTTTGTGAGGGGTGAAATAGCAGGATCTTGGTCTTTTTGGGGTTGAGAATGAGACCATTGCCAGTAAGCCAGTTTTCAACTGAGTGGAAATTATCCTGTGTTTTATTGTGTAGTTTTTGCAAGGTTGAGGCACTGCATATTACAGTGGAATTGTCTGCATATTGGATAAGGCTAGTGCTGTTTGCCACTGAGTGGAGATTGTGAAAATTGAGAATAGCAAGGGACCCAGTATTGATCCCTGAGGTACCCCAAGAGTGACTGGTAAAGGTGGAGACAAGTTATTGTTCCACCGTACTGCTTGTCTGTCTCTAAGATAGTTGTCGAACCAGGAGATTGATTGGTTGTCTAAGCCTAGGTTTTTGAAGTGGTAGATGAGTTTGTCTTGGCTAACCATATCAAAGGCTTTTGATAGGTCTAAGAAAAGGGCAGAAGTAAGTTTACCATTGTTCCTGTTATGGTTTATGGTATCTGCGAATGCTAACAGAGCTGTGGTGGTACTATGACCTGGATGGAAACCATGTTGAGTTGGAGATGTGAGTTCCTGATTTATAAGGTGGGACATTAGTTGATGGTGGATGCATTTTTCTAATATTTTAGCCAGTGGAGATAGAATAGCAATTGGTCGGTAGTTGGATATGTCATAGGAAGTGCCCCCTGTGTGAAGAGGTATAATATAGGCAGTTTTCCAAATCAGGGGCACTGTAGCTTCAGTGATTGATCTATTGATTAGTATAAAAACTGGTACAGCTATTTCTGCTGCTGCCAGTTTTAGAAATTCATTGGGGAGGGAATCTATTCCTAGTGTTGTGGGTTTCATCTGCGATAGTAGTTTTCTTATGTAGGGGGTTGGGGTGGGTTGCAGTTTAAAAATGGGCATGTAGTTAATGGAGGTGGGAACACCTGTTGTAGTAACAGTGAAATATTGTTGGGCTAGAGCCTGTACGGTTTCAGTAAATAATGTACTGAATGATTTGGCTATGTTGTCTTTTGTTAAACCTGATGTTGGGGGTGGGGTAATGGTTTACCAGGGTGTAGTAACTTGCTTAAACCTGCCCAGAATTTCCTGGGGTTATTAATGTGTTGGTTTTGATGGGTAATGAAGTAGTTTCTCTTGTCTTAGATAACTAGTTTTTTGGTTAGATTGCTAATATGTTGGTAGGCTTGCTGTGTATTAGGACATTTATTGGACCTCCAGGTTGTCCAGGCTCTATTTCTTCAGCTATTTTTTGCCTAGTTTCCCTACTTAACCATGGAACTGGATTTGACTTTAGTAGTTCTTGCAGGGCATGTCTGCTTAATATATCTAAGAAGGTGGAGTTGAAGTGTTCAATAGCTTCGTTTAAGGGTAGGTAATAAAGGTCAGACCAATTATATAGCTTTAGTTCTTGTCTGAAGTTACCGCGGTGGTGGTGCTGCGGTAGCGTTGTCGCCTCACAGTAAGACGCTGTCCGGTTCGATTCTCAGCTAGAGCGTCTTCTGCGTGGAGACATGCGTGAATGGGCGTGCCTTCGTTGAAGGTTGTGCGTCAGGCCTGGCAAGCCGGTATGTAATAATCAACTGCCACTAATTAGCGGACCGGAGTTCCACTATGGCGACCCATAACCGGGAAAAGCCGAAAGACGCAAACAAAGTTCTTGTCTGAAGTTAGTGGGGTTAAAGTATTTTTTGTTTCTAATTGTTTGAAGAATAGGACTTTGAGGGTGATGGGAGTTGTATTTAAGTAAGAAAGTAGTTTGATGGTCACTCAGTCTGGAAGGGTTCCGGCTAAGTAGGAGCAGGGTATTTTATTTAGTAAGTTCCAGTCTAATAGGCTTTCTTTTTTACTGTTTTTGACTATTCTGATGGGCTGTTTGATTACTTGAGAGAAGGTATGAAGATTGATATGGTTAGTGGGTATTTGAGCAGAGCATGCGAACCAGTCTATATTAGTCACCTAATGCAATGGTCTCTTGAGGCATGGATTGAGATAAACATTGAAGGAATGTCTCCATGATAGGGATGTTGTTGCCTAGTGGGATATATCCTGTTACTAGGCTGATGGCTTTTCTGTTACTTATTTTAAGCTTTGCTAAGAGAATTTCTGCTTTTTCCAAAGGGGGTGTGGTTACCTCGATTTTAGTTATGGATAAACTATTTTTGTACAGCAGGGCAGTGCCTCCTCCCTTTTTACCTAGTGTGTCTTGCCTAAGTATGTTATATCCAGGTGGTAGGATCTCGGTATCTTGGGTGGATGGTTTTAGCCATGTTTCTGTTATACTGAGTATATCTGGGGAGTATTGAGAGATTAGAGTGTGTAATTCATGTGTTTTGTTTATGCTTCTAATATTTAGGTTTAGGACGAGTAGACTGTTTAATGACCTGGAATTAAGTTGTATTGTCTTGGGAAGCTGATGTGAATTGGTCAGAGGACTTGTATTATTAAGTCCTGGGTTTGGGTGGATATCAACAGCACTCAGGAGCTGGTGATGGACATTATGCATTAATTTTGCTAGTTTTTGTAGTATGGTACAGTATTTTTGGGTTGCTGTTGATTTGGGGTAAGAGGTAAAGAGGTTAATATGGCTATAGCTTACAGCAATAGTATTGTATCAGCTGGGGTTAATTGTTAGGGATTAAGGAGATAGGATGGGAGAGAAATTGGCAGTGGCTTTATGGGGTTGTGGGAAGTTGTCCTGTTCTGGGTAGTTGTAAGATGTAATGTGATGGGTACATACTAAGAAGAATAGTAGTGACATTTGCAGGAGGTATGTCTTCATTATTAAGGAGAGGTGGTAATTGGTTGGATTTGTAGGTGTGGTGTGTAAAGTATATGCGGGGTGGGAGGGATGTGGATTGGTTTTTGGGTGTATGGGGAGTGGATAGCTATGTATAAATGTAGTTGATGTGGGGGTGGATGGGAATTGGGGATAGGGTAGGGGAGCTGAATGAGCCCGAGGATTAGTGAAAAATTGACTCCTTGCACCTTGTCTCCATGAAAATATACTCAACAGTAAGTCTTTGTAAATTTCATTCCGTAAAGAATGCACAGCTATCCTCCTCTACAAAATTTCTACTCTAGTGAACATTTGCCAGTGGAAAACACATTAATGTCTTTGCTGTTATAAGAAGCTTACTAGCCTCAGTAAGAAACTGAGATGCCTCATAAAATCCTCCAAAGCTAGTTACGAAAATAAAATTGCCAAAGACAACCACAAAGCATTCTATAACTATGTCAAGAATCTAAATGGCAATGCTCAGATCTGCTCTGAGCTAAAACAGAATGGCATTAAATATACTGATCCAAAGGATATTGCCAGTATCCTGGCAGATCGATTCAGTGCCAACTTCACCCCCCTCTCACCCCCTAAATGGCCCATCTCAATACCGGAAGATTGCCAAATTCCAGTAATAACGCCCACACAGGTACAAAACGCACTCTCTAAAGCCAAGAATACAGCATCCATGGGACCAGATGACATCCCGGGCTGTGTACTACATGAACTACAATATGAACTGGCACCTCACCTAAGTGTCATGTTTAATCATAGCCTCACCTCAGGTTTCGTGCCCACTGAGTGGCGCAGAGCTACAGTTATCCCAATCCACAAGGGGGGATCCACCTTGGATCCCGGAAACTACCGTCCCATCAGTCTGACAAGCCTTAGCTGCAAGGCCATGGAGCGTATTATCATGGAACTTATAAACAAAGACATTGGCAACCTTCAAACACTGGACCCCACCCAGTTTGGGTTTGTGAAGGGCCGATCTTGTCTCCTGAACCTGATTGACTTCTTGAATCAGTCTCCAGAGCCATGGACAAGGGTAAGGTGGTCCACACAGCCTATCTAGACCTTGCCAAGGCCTTTGACACCATCCCCACTCTGGAATCATAGATAAACTTACTAAGTTGGGCATTAATCCCTATGTCACCCAATGGGTTGCTAAATGGCTTACTGATAGAACCCACACTGTAAAAGTAGCCGACTCCAAATCCAGCTCCAGACAAGTGACAAGTGGAGTACCTCAGGGTTCAGTCCTGGGGCCGCTCTTGTTTGGCATCTACTTCTCAAGTACAGGTCAACACTAAGGGACTCTGGCTAACAAAGTTTGCAGATGACTGCAAACTGGGAGCCATTATTGAATCCCAAATGATGTGGATACTCTACAAAAGGGCCTTACAGAAACAGATGCTTGGTGCCAGAGCCATGGGCTCAAGCTCAATGCCAAGAAATGTATTGTTATCCCTTTGGGAAAAACATGTATCCATGAATTACCATATAGGTGGCAGTACACTAAACACAGAAAGTGTGATAAGAGACTTAGGGACACAGGTGGACAGTGGTCTCACCTTCGATAACCACATCGCCACAACAGTCAGGAAATCCTTCTGTGTGGCACACCTCATCACGAAGGGCTTTTCATCCAGAAAAAAGGAGGTCATTGTCCCACTGTACTCATCCCTCATTAGACCCATTATAGAATACAACGCCCCATTTGGTATGTACCTCTCAAGACATCTGCAACAACTGGAAAGGCCTCAGAAATACCTCACTAAAAGAATCACAGGCCTAAAGCAGATGCCCTACGCTGACCGCTTTAAAAAACTCCAGCTATACTCTGTCGCATATCGTCTACTCAGAGGCGATCTCTGCTTAACGTACAAGGCCATGTCAAACCCAGAGCTGTTGGACATGCTACACTTAAAGAAATCCCAATCCCTCAGAGCTACACGCTCCAGGGATCTAAACCTTGTCATCACAATAAACAAAACATGCTGGAGGGATAGGTTCCTGACCCAGAGACTCCCCAGACTCTGGAATAGATTGCCCATACATGTCAAGCAGTGTGCCTCTTTGGACCTCTTCAAGAGGAACCTTGACGATTGGATGGGAGAAAGGAAATTCACCCCAGGGATCACGTCAGTCGCCCTGCTAGACAGGGGTCCAGGAAAGTAAATAATGTGGGAAGAAATAGCCAGGGAATTGTTATGGCTAGACTTGTATAGGCCCTAGGGCTGATAGCCTAGTACCAACCTATGAACCTATTATTTTCATGGCTTTCATCATTTTGACTTATTTTTAAAGCCTGCCTGCTTACAAAGACACCAGTTTGCAGTTTAAGCCAAAGGTACTAATCTAGGCATCCACTCCTGTAAAATAAAGAGAGAAAGTATCCTAATATAGCAATAACCCACGCCTGGGTGTGGGTAATGCTGGATTTACCCACAGTTGGTGTGATTTGGTCACGAGGGCGAAGCCCGAGTGGCCAAACAAAGCCATCCATGGGTAAATCCAGCATTACCCACACCTAGAAGTGGGTTATTGCTGTTATACAATGACATTATTTAAGAAAAAAATAATTACTTTTCTTAAATAATGGCAGTGTATAATGCCTCCTTGCTGTCCTTCCGCAGCTGTCTGGTATTCTGCGGCAGTTCTGATGTACTGCGCATGCGTATGCCTACACAGTACATCAGAGCTATGGGCAAAAGCAATGGAGAAAGCAAGATCTCTGTTGCTTTTTACAAACTGTTTCACTATGTTAAATGGGTTTAACATAGTGAGACAGCTTTAAAAAAAGCAACGGAGAATCTCCGTTACTTTTTTTTAAAGCTGTCCCGCTATGTTAAACTCATTTAACATAGCGAGACAGTGTGAAGCAAAGGAGATCTTGCATTCTCCGTTGCTGTAAAAAAAAAAAAATGTTCTTCGTGTTTCACTGTTGCAGTCATTACATTTGGGTAATCCTGCTGGCAGGTTGCCCTCAGTCGGCAAGAATTCCAAAGTCTTGGGTCCTGCATCGGCTATCGTCGCCCCTTCCCTGACGTCAGGTCGTCAGGGGTATAAAAGAAGCAGCTGACGCCATTTTCTTTAGTCTTTCTTGCCGCGTGGTGCCCGAAGCAGAAGCAGTTCACAAGTGCTGGTCGGCCGACTCCTGAGATTTTCGAGTTCAAATTTCAGACCCTAAGTCTTCTATAAAGCTAAGTACCCCATTGGGGAAACTTTTTTCTTGCTCCAGAACCGATGTCTGAAAAAGTTAATAATTATATCTCTTGTGGGAAGCAAGTACATCATAAGGATTTTCATTCTTACTGTATTCCTTGCCTTGGCCCTGATCATAACTTTCTGGGTTGTCGTTTTTGTGCTAGATTTAACCAATGCACTATTAAGCGTTGGTATGATTTTGCTTTAAGCTACTTTGGACGCAGATTTAATTATCCAGAAATGTCGGAAAGCTATCCGACTACCGGAATTTACAAAAAAACGCAAAGAAAAAGAAAGACAGCTGAGGCCCAAAACGGACTATGAAGCTTCTTCTAAGCCAGTCGCCGGTTCTCAGTGAGGCGCTTTCGCAGCCCCTGACGACCGCTACTTTAGAGTCACAGGCCGCTACTGACTCCAACGTGGAGTCGGCCATCCCGCTGGAAACTCAAGGTATTGGAGCCTCAAACGCTAATCCGTCAGATGGGTCCGGAGCCGCTGAGCAGGCACTGGCTTCTGAGGGTATATTCACACCCAAACATCTATACATTAAACCAACTTCAAAGGCAAAGACTAAAACACCTTCAAAGACAAAGAAGCAAACTTCAAGAGCCACGTGGACAAGTTTCCATGCCCAAAAAACAGATGCTCAAAATGGCCGAAGACTTGATTACCTTGATCATGGGTTCCCATCCCCCTCCTGATAAGAGGCCTAGGCAAGAGACTGATAATGAATTTTTAGATCAGGTTTCCATTTCTTCTGATTCCTCTTCTGATCAAGAATATTCTTTTCCCCCCTATGAGGATTCTGATGCTGAAGAACCCATACCTTCTGCTTCTCCTCCTGAGGACTATTCTTTTGGGGAAACTTTACATACCATGAGGGAGCGTTTCCACTGGGAGAGCCAAGATTTTTCAGAATCTAAAAAGAGGCTCAGGGATTTCCTGTTACTACCTCAGCGCAAGCCACTAGCCATCCCTCCTGTGTTAGACATTATAGATGTGTTTTTGTAGTCTAGCCTTACCCTTGACTCCTTACCTCCAGCTCCTGTTAAGCCTGACAGATATTACAGGGTTCCTGACTTACATAAATTCCTTTTTAAAAACCCTGCTGCAGACCCAGAAACTATTTCTCAGGGTCCCAAGGGAGTTGAGGCTTCCGCAGCAAAAAACCCTACCCCTTCTGACAGGGATTCTAGGGCACTGGATAGATGGGGAAAAAAGGTTTACACATCTGCTACCTTGGCTATAAGGGCCTTAAACTTTCAGTTTCATATGCTCAAATATCAGCAACATGTCATGGCATTGCTTAAACAGAAAATGTTGTTAAACTCTGAATGTGCAGAAAACAAGGAAATGCAGGATATATTGCATGCAGCTGAACAAGTTGGAAAGCATACTTTGCAATGTGGTTTTGATTCTTTAGAGGCCTCCTGCAGGGCCGCAGTTACAGGTTCTTTAAGTAGAAGGCATGCTTGGTTAAAGGAACAAAAGCTGCCTGATCATGTTAAAGTTAAATTATTAGATGCACCTTTACAGCATGATACTTTGTTTGGTGTTAAGGCAGAAGAGGTGTTAAAGAAAATGGAGGACAAGGCTAAATCTATGCAAACGGTCAAAGATTTCTTACAAGTACAGCCACCTAGGTTTAGTAGACACTGGCCAACGTAGAATTGGTCCTTTCCTGTGTCAGACAGACCTCAAAGGGGCAGACCCAGACACCCTAGAGGCAGATCCCAGGCGCAAGGTTCATACAGGTCAAAGCAATGGGGTGCTTCTACCTCCAAATGTGGAGAAGACAAATCACAACCTTACAGGAAACAGTCCCAGTGACTTCCCTCTGCCTGCACCAAGCACTTATTTCCTGGCAGCACCCTTAGGGGGAAAATTAGCACTTTTTTCTCAAAACTGGCACATTATAACCCAGGACTAGTGGGTTCTAAATGTGTCACAAGGCTACAAGTTCCATTTCCATACCCTGCCAAAGGCAAATGGCTGGCCAGATCTGCCAAAAAATCAATGGGCAGAGGTACAAAAACAAGTCTCATCCCTCATGGACATGAGGGCCATTCAACAAGTGCCAGAGCAAGAGCGGGGACAAGGATTTTACTCAAGGCTGTTCTTGGTACCCAGAAAGGACAAGGCCTGGAGGCCAATACTGGACCTATCGATTCTGAAAACATTCTTGGATATACCAAAATTCAAAATGTTGACTTTGCAGCAGCTTCTGCCCATGCTGGGCAAGAACGCTTGGCTTGTAACTTTAGACCTAAAAGAGGCATACCTGCATGTCCAAATCGGACAAATATGCAGAAGATACCTCAGATTCAAGGCGGGCTCAATGCATTACCAATTCTCTGCACTGCCCTTTGGCTTATCTACTGCACCCAGGGTCTTTACAAAGTGCCTGGCACCAGTAATTGCATTCTGCAGACAAAGAGGAATGCAAATATATCCTTACTTGGATGACTGTCTAATTCAAGCAGAGAACAAGGACATCCTTTTACAGCATCTGGCGTTTGTGAAAAAACTTCTAACATGCCTAGGGTACACAGTCAACGAAAAGAAATCAAAACTAGTACCCTCTCAAGAGATAATATTCCTGGGTGCAAGCTTAAATACAACTGCCCAGATAGCTTATCTCACGCCAGACAAACAAAGGCAACTGACTACCTATTTCAAAATGTTAGCAACAAAGGCCTAGTTATCTGCAAGAAAAATTCTGCAGGCTTTGGGCTTCATGGCATCCTGCATCCTACTCGTTCCATATGCAAGACTACATATGAGGAAACTTCAATGGTACCTAAAAAGTGTTTGGACTCAACATTACCACAGCCTGGAAACTATGATTACTCCCATTCCCTGCCTGCAACAGGAGATGTAATGTGATCCTATCTTGCCTACATTCAATACTGATGGGCTCGGAGCCGAGAATCGGCTCCAACTCTGCCGTTCTGACTAGCACGAAGTCTCTCATTGGCTGGGCCAACCCTATATCCCAGGATGCACCACGCCCAGACCCCCAGATCTCGTTTGCCGCTCTTGGAGTATCGACGTGGTCTCAACTTGACTGTGGCTAAGTACACTCTTTGTGAATTTTTTCATATCGCTTAGTTTTCTGTAGGAGAATTTATATTCAAAAGCTATTTTCATGGCTACGTTGTGGTAATTGACATTGTTGTTTGAGTGGGATTGTTGTTTTCTTGTTGTGTGGTGATCCTTCTGTTTGGCGGGCTAGGCCCGTTTTAGTTAGAGGGCCTTTGCCCTATCTTGTGTCTCGGCGTTTAACTTAGAGCCCCCCCCCCCCCAGTGTTTAACTTGTGTTTGACTTGTGTGGTGTATCATGTCTTCCAAAGATAAAGAACATAAGCCATCGGGTTTTAAAAAATGTGCAAGGTGTAGCTATAACATGTCTTTGACAGACGGTCACGCGATTTGCGTATACTGCCTTGGCGCCAAACACTTGCAAGAATCTTGCAGTGTCTGTCATGCTTTCTCTTCGAGAGTCTTGCAGGAGAGAAAAAATAAACTTATCCTGAAGGGTTTAATTAAACCCTCCTTTGAGGAAGCTGTTTCTTCTACCTCTGAAAAGTCCAGGGCTAAGTCAAAAAAGAAGTCCCCAGCTCCATCCTCTTCTTCGGAGCCACCAGGGAAAATATCCAGGTCGATGTCCCCTTCCTCGGCTCCACTGGTCTCGGAGCTGTTGGCTATGGGGTCTAAAGCCGTCTCTCCTTCCTCGGCTCCATTGGTCTCGGAGCCGCAGGATTCAGGGTCTACAGCAGGGTCCACTGGCTCGGTTCCATTGGTTTCAGAGCCGCAGTTAATACTTTCCATTTCGGAGCCGGCGGCTTTGGTTCCACAGCTTTTGGCGCCGAAGGAGGTCTCGGTGCTTCTCGAGCCTACTTCAGCTCCAATCATCTTGGAGCCGATTCGGAGCCGTTCTCCTAGTCGTGTCTCGGATCCGATGGGGAATGTTTCTCGACCCCCTTCTGTCTCCTCCAGGTTATCTGATTCGGACGTAGATAGGGTGGTCCAGAGACTCCTACAGCCGCCAGTGTTATTTAGATTATTTTCGGCTCCAGCCCAGTCGGCTCCGGAGCCCACCATTGTATCAGTTCCATTCCTTCCTCCTCCAACATCCTTGGTGTTGGAGTCGAAGAGTGCTGAGTCGAGTGAAGTCCTTGGGTCGGTTTAGAGACCCCCCGCCAGTCTTTCGGTTCCGGCCTTCGCTCCAACCTTCTCTATTCCTTCTGCAGGTTTAGGTACTCGGGGGTCCTCAGTTGGGCCAGAGGGTGATACATCGGGACCACTGACTTCGGTTCCGAGTCTCCCCCTTGGTGCTTCGGCTAGGGGTACCTCGACTCCGGTCATGGCTTCGGAGACGGGCCCTTCCTCCGAATTGGGGGGACCCGCCTTCGAGGCTATGAGGAGCGCGCTGGCCAAGTCCTTGGTGACTTCACCCGAATCGGCTTTTCCCTCCCTGGACACTACGACTAGAGTTTCCGGCGACCCTCTATCTCTGGACAGTGGGGCTCCAAGGCCTGAGGATACCTCCATGTGTGGTCCACTGCTTTTTGAAGACCCTTCAGAGTCCATGCCTGAAGAGCCTCCCAGAACGAAGCTGTGTAAGAGGAAGCACCTAGACTCCCCAGATGAGTCTGTCACCTCGGACTCCGACCTCGATGATGCAGAAGGGTCCCCCAAGTCGTCCTCGGATGATGTCTCGTTCTCCGACATCCTGGAGATCTTGAGACAGCGGGGTGACTGGCCATCCAAAAACCCTTCTGAGGAGGAGTCTGTCTTCCTCAAGGCCTTCGGAGCCCAGCCTTTCGCCTCTTGGGTGTCTCCACCCTTCAATGAATTGTTGGATCTTATTTGTCGAAGGGTGTGGGAACACTCTGACTCTGTGGAGCCAGTTCCTAGCCGCCCCAATAAGTTCTTATCTGTGCCTCCTGGAAAAGATTTTTTGACTAAGGGAGTACCCGTAGATGCTATGGTGGTGGCGTCTGCCACTCAGCAGGACGTGGCAGAGGCTTCTACTTCCATCCATCCTCCTAATGAGTCTAGGAGCATGGATAGGTATGGGAAGCGTACCCTGTCTTCAGCGACCTGTACTTTGCGGTCGCTGAATTACTTTTGTCATTTTACACAGCTCCAAAGGGATCTCATTAAAGAGTTGGGAGATACCCTTGTGCGTAACGTGTCTGAGGCGTTGATCCAGTCTGTTAATGCCCAGCTGTCTACCCTTTCTTCCATTGTCAACTCGTCCATGAGGCTCATATCTTATGCAGCCGAGGGGGCGGGTAGAGCAGCGAGTTCAGGCGTAGCCCTCAGGAGGCAAGCTTGGATGCGCTTGTGTCATTTTGCGGAGGCTTTCAAGTCTTCTTTCACGGACGCCCCTTTCGACGGGTCCTCCCTTTTTGGACCCAAAGTGAAAGACATCCTCACGAGATGTGAGCAGGAGGGTAAGACTTTGTCTGCCGTTGGGGCCCGTTTTTCTCTCCCCACTAGACCTTATCCCAAGGCTCAGAGGGGAGGAAAAGTGTGGTTCAGAAAGTCTCAAAAGTCTTCCCCCGCCCATCAGAGTGAATCCCCCTCCAGAGGCAGAGGAGGGGGAAATTACTCCGGAAGACGTCGCCCCAGAGGCGGCGGAGGCCCCCGCAATACAGGAAACCACAAATCCTTTTGTGGCTCCTCCTTCCAGCATCCCTGAGGGATTACCCAACTGTGCGTCTCTGGAGCCAGTCGGGGGTCATTTTTCGGAGCAGCTTCAGGCCTGAGAGTCCATCACTCAGGATCGATGGGTGCTTCGAATCATCGCCGGAGGTTATACCATTCCCTTCATCCGTTCTCCCTCACTGTCAAAAAGAATCCCGGACATTCCACCCAGTCAACGGGATCAAGCAGCACTAGAAATCTCAAAGCTGATAAGAAAAGGAGCCATCCAATCAGTCCCCGCAGACCAGATCAGATCAGGAACTTACTCAAGATTATTTTTGGTGCCGAAAAGAACAGGGGACTTGAAACCCATTTTGGATCTCAGCCGTTTAAACCGCTTTGTGAAAAAGTCCAAGTTCCGAATGGTCACGTTACAATCCATTCTCCCCTTGCTGGAGAAAGGAGTATGGATGTGCTCCATAGATCTCAAGGACGCCTATTATCACATCAAGATAAACAAGGCCTCCAGGCATCATTTACGCTTCCGGCTGGGAGCTAGTCATTTTCTATTCCGGGCCCTGCCCTTTGGTCTCACCACAGCCCCCAGAGTGTTTACCAAGTGTTTGGCAATGGTGTCGGCTCACCTGAGACATCTAGGATTCCAGGTGTTTCCTTATCTAGACGACTGGCTCCTCACCTCCCCCACCAGGCATCTACTTCTTCAAGCCATGAGAACCACCTTCAAATGGGGACGTCTGTTAGGAATTACCTTCAATTGGGCAAAATCTGTATTGCTGCCATCACAGCGTGTTGCCTTTATCGGCGCAGAGCTAGACTCTGTAGAGATGCGAGCATTCCTACCCTTAGACAGAATAAAGGTGTTACAGGCTCAAGTTATGGCCTTATTGCCCCGCAGAAAATCTCAAGCCAGAACAGTTCTGCAGTTGCTAGGAACAATGGCGGCTACCATCCTTCTAGTCCCTCTTGCCAGATTGCACATGCGAATACTTCAATGGC
This sequence comes from Protopterus annectens, assembly GCF_019279795.1. Classification (NCBI taxonomy): domain Eukaryota; kingdom Metazoa; phylum Chordata; order Ceratodontiformes; family Protopteridae; genus Protopterus; species Protopterus annectens. The sequence goes on from NC_056746.1 coordinate 146,268,363, forward strand.
TCCTTTCGGCCCAGTGGTCATATCAGGATCTGCCCTTGTCCCATCCGATTTTCATTACGGAGAGATGCAGACAAGATCTTTGTTGGTGGCTTCTCCCCTCCAATCTGAGTCAAGGAAGATCGTTCATACCCCCGTTGCCACGGTAACCTCGGACGCCTCCCAGATGGGGTGGGGGGGACATTACCTGGGCAGGACAGTTCAAGGTACGTGGCAAGATCACGAGACTCACTTGCATATCAATGTTCTGGAGATGAGAGCAGTGCTTCTAGCGTTGCAGGCACTCCACAGCTTTCTTCCCCAGGGAACTATTGCAATTCTTTCCGACAATATGTCAGTTGTCTGGTATCTGAACAAACAGGGGGGAACCAAGTCCTATCCCCTTTGCAGAGAAGCCATGAGAGTGTGGAACTGGGCTATCGCTTCCCAGCACTTTCTAGTGGCAACGCACATTCCGGGGAAGTCCAACGTGATTGCAGACAGGCTGAACAGAGCTATTCTGATGCCTCACGAGTGGTCCTTGAACGATCGTGTGGCGGCTCAGATATTCTCCAGGTGGGGTCTTCCCTGCTGCGACCTCTTTGCCAGTCCCCTCAATGCGAAGTGCAGAAATTATTTCACTCTAATCCCTCCTCAAGGGGGGCTGCCCAGGGATGCTCTAGTCCACGATTGGCCCTCCGGTCTGCTCTACGCCTTCCCTCCAGTCCCTCTCTTGCCAAGAGTGATTCAGAAGGCAATCTACGTGGGAAGCAGCATGTTTTTGATAGCACCACTCTGGCCCCATCAAGTTTGGTTCCCCTTCCTTCGGAAATATGCGGTGGATGGGCCTTGGATCCTGGACCCAGCTCCAGACCTATTGACTCATCAGTCGGGACAGCCTCATCCATCCCTCCGAACTCTCAGACTCTCTGCTTGGCTACTCCACTTCCTTCCTTAGTGAGACAGCATAACCTTACCCCGGAGGTACTACAGATTCTGTCTTCCTCTCATAAGTCGTCTACTAGAAAGATTTACTCTAGTAAATGGAAGAGGTTTGCTACTTGGGCTGAGCAGCGTGACCTTAATCCCCTCACAGCCCCTGTGTCAGTGGTGTTGGATTTCTTGGAGACACTTTTTAGACAGGGTTCCGCTGTCTCCACTATAAAGGTTCAATTGGCAGCGATCTCTAATTATCACGTAGCTCATGAGCCTTCCCTCATGGGTCATAAGCTGTGTAAAGCTTTTCTAAAAAGAGCCTGGTTAATTCGACCCTCGATTTCGCAACCCGTTCTACCATGGACTTAAATATGGTGCTCGGAGCTTTGACGTCTCTTCCCTTCGAACCTGCAGCCACTTGCGAATTAAAATTCTTATCATGGAAGACTGCATTTTTGGTAGCCATTACTTCAGCTAGAAGGGTATCGGAGCTTCAAGCCCTTTCTGTCAAACCTCCTTATTTGATTTTTCACAATGACAGAGTATCTCTTAAGACTAAATCCTTCCTTTCTCCCTAAGGTATCTTCTGCATTTTGTCTCCAACAGGCTATTGAGCTACCAGCCTTTTTTCCACAATTCTCCAACAAAGCAGAATACATATTTCACCAGTTGGATGTACATAGACAATTGAGGTTTTATTTGAATAGGACACAACAGGAGAGAAAATCAGACCAGTTTTTTGTGTCCTTTTCGGACAACAGAATTGGCAGATCTGTAACCAAGGCGACTATCGCTAGGTGGATTAGAGATTGCATCTCATTCATTTATGCATTGAAGGGTAGGAATCTTCCCTTTCCAGTGAAGGCGCATTCTACCAGGGCTATGGCAACTTCAGTGGCCTTTCACGCTAGACTGTCCGTGGATGAGATTTGTGCAGCGGCTACTCGGACTTCTCCACATAACTTTATTTCTCATTATAAATTGGACATGACATCTAGAGGTCATGCTTCCTTTGGTTCCACAGTGCTCAGGAGTGTTTTCCAGTGAGCCTCCCAGGATTTAGGTGCTAGGGATGCTGTCCCATCAGTATTGAATGTAGGCGAGATAGGATCACATTACATCTCTTAGTTATGTACTTACCATAACGATAGATGTATGTGATCCATCTCGCCTACATTCTTACGTACCCGCCCCCCTTCCTGTTGGAATTGGAGGAGACAAGTATTGTTTGATTCCCATGAGGATATTATTTTTTCTCTCCTCTTACACTTGTCTCTTGTGTGTTCTGTGGGTGGAAGAATGTGTTGGGGGCAAACTAGATCTGGGGGTCTGGGCGTGGTGCATCCTGGGGTATAGGGTTGGCCCAGCCAATGAGAGACTTCGTGCTAGTCAGAACAGCCGAGTCGGAGCCGATTCTCTGCTCCGAGCCCATCAGTATTGAATGTAGGCGAGATGGATCACATACATCTATCGTTATGGTAAGTACATAACTAAGAGTTTCGATGGTGGGCAAAGGCTTGTCACCAAAACAAGGGACAGCGGTTCACATTACCCCCAGCCAGGCAGACACCAACAACGGATGCATCAAATTATGCCTGGGGGGCCCACATGGCAGGAAAATGCATTCAGGGAACATGGACCTCAAACCAAATGCATCTACATATCAATCAAAAAGAGATGCTAGCTGTACAAAATGCCCCGACAGCCTTCAAGGACCTACTTCATCCAGGACAACTGCTGATAAAGACAGACAACACCATGGTCATGTGGTATATAAACAAGCAGGGGGGACACATTCTTACCCCTTTGCAGACTAGCCATGACTTTGTGGGACACAGCACTGACTTACCAAGTACATCTGCAGGCACAATTCCTGCCAGGAAGGAAAAATACTTTGGCAGACGATCTAAGCAGAAACCTCGTGGATCCACACGAGTGGCAGCTGGATCCACAAGTCTTCAGCATAACAAGGAAATGGGGATGCCCGAACATAGATCTATTTGCCTCTCCTCACAACTACCAACTAAAGAGATTCTGCACAAGGATTTATCACAGGCAAGCATAGAAAGTGGACGCCCTATCCTTCAGCTGGAAAAACCTATCAGTATATGCCTTTCCCCCTCTGCCTCTCCTCCCCAAGTTACTCCTAAAGGTCAGACAGGAGAAGCCAAAGATGATACTGATTGCACCAGACTGGCCCCGCCAGCACTGGTACCCAATATTAAGAAGCTTGTCTCAATGCCCAGCTTGGACCTTACCTCAAGTACCGCATCTACTGTCCCAGCAAAACAATCAGATCCTGCACAGCCAGCTCAGGACTCTAAACCTGGAAAACACACCTCTCAGCAAAGCGGTGATGGATGTCATTTTGGAAGCCAGAAGGCCTAGTACTAGAAAATCATATGCTGGAAAATGGAAGAGATTCTGTGCTTGGAACCAGGCATAAGGAACAGATACAGCTGTGCCAAATATTCCTCAGATTTTACAATACTTAACTGAGATGCTGGACAAAGGCCTATCTTTCTCATCTATTAAAATTCATGCCTCTGCCATTTCGGCTCATTACAATGCAGAGCCACCAATCTTTTCTCATCCCTTATTAAAACAGTACCTCAGAGGAGCCAAACATTTAAGGCCTCCCTGCATGGGACCTCAACTTTGTCTTGGAAAAACTCACCCTGCCTCCTTTTGAGCCAGCTGCTACTGCTGATATAAAGTTTTTATCTTGGAAAAACAGCTGTGTTGCTAGCAATAACTTCTGCAAGACGAGTTTCAGAGCTACAGGCACTCGTGGCTGTGGAACATTTTATAATTTTTTATCCGGACAGGGTCTCCCTGGGGACAAACCCAACATTTATGCCTAAAGTGGTATCCAGTGTGGATCTTAACCAAACCATTCATCTGCCAACTTTTTATCCAAATCCACAGAACAAGGGGGAAATAATACTACATTCTTTGGACATACACAGCTTAGATTCTACTTTGGCAGATCCAGAGTTTTCAGAAAGACAGAGCAATTACTAGTGGCATATGCTGCAGGATCTCAAGGAAAGGCTATCTCTAAGCAGACTATTTCAAAGTGGATAGGCCACTGCATTCGTTTCTGCTACTTATACCACGGCAAGCCAATGTCTAAGGGCAAAAAATAAAAAAAAAAATTATCCTTGTTTCCCGTCTTTCCTGACCTAGAGTAGTCCAAATACAGGCTTTGCTGTATTCTGGACTTTTGGAAAGTTCCTGTGTTGCCCATTTCCTTTCTTGGATAGAGGGAGGTTTCTTTGTTTACCAGTGGCAGTGGGGAACTTAGAGCAGCCTATCTATCCCTGGAGGAGTGTTCCCAGCACAAGAATCTGGTAGTCTATTGGCCGTTTTGGGCCAATTTCTAGCTCTTTCAAGTCCCCCTGTATAAAACCCGCTTTGGCGAGGTTTTTGCGCTTGTTACTACTCAGCCAAGCTCCTTTTGGTCCGGCAGAGTGGTGCTAGCAGCAGAGAGGCCAAAAGAGCGACTGCTAACCTGATAAAAGTGTTTTTTCCTGCTACTACCTGGGCGACTGTCCGATCTAGCTAAACTGCAAATATTTCTGCTTCTTGAACTGTTTTAAACTGTCTAAAGTTGTTTTTGCACCTGCACTTTTAAAGTTTTGTCCTGTTCGTTGCATTTACTTGTTGAGGCTACACACTCAAGTGCGCTAGCCTGTGTTACATATTTATTGCTATTTCCTGCTGTTTGTTGCAAAAAAGAAAAAAAAGAAGTTTTCCTTGTTTTCCATCTTTCCTGACCTAGAGTAGTCCAAATACAGGCTTTGCTGTATTCTGGACTTTTGGAAAGTTCTTGTGTTGCCATTTCCTTTCTTGGATAGAGGGAGGCTTCTTTGTTCACCAGTGGCAGTGGGGAGCTTGGAGCAGCCTATCTGTCCCTGGAGGAGTGTTCCGAGCGCAGGAATCTGGTAGTCCGTTGGCTGTTTTGGGCCACTTTCTAGCTCTTTCAAGTCCGCCTGTATAAAACCCGCTGTAGCGCAGCTTTGCATGATTTTGTGCATAGCGCGGCATCAAGCAGCGCCGCTTATTTGGGTTTGAGCCTTGGAACTGATCTAGTTCTCATAATAAACACCCTATTCCTATGCTAAAGCCTAGCACTTGCTCACTAAATTAATTATACAAGTCAGCACTAAAAAATTAAAAGCACTACACCCTCACAAACTCCCCTTGAGTAACTTGTTCCCCACTGGCCCTTTTTTTCAATTATAAAGGAATTCCCAATACTATTCTAGCATGTCCAAAGGTCAGTTGTCAATCTCCTCTCCGGTCCAGCTGGTGAACCTGGGAATCTTGAGGCAATGTTACAACTGCCTAATGTACACAGACAACCCTCTCCTCCTCCCAACAAATTCCAACACATGTGAGAGATGCAACCATATAGCCAAACTGGAGGCTAAGCGCTCTCAACTCAGTACTGGCGTAACCAGTCAGGAGGAGAAGGAAACCACACTCACTACAATTCCAGTCTCACATAGACCTACCACGACAGCAAACCAAACACATAAACACACAAAAACATACTTGGAGGCTCTAAATAAAAATCTGCCTAAGCAGCAGAGACCTCCAAAGCAGACAACCAAGCAACCGCTACCCCAAAACAAAACACGTGCAACACATAGCTCACAAAGCCAGTGTGCCAAACAGTCACAGCCCTTAAGGCTAAACAACACACCTGATACACTTGTAATAGGTGAATCTATCATCAGGCACACTGACGTCCCGCTCACCAGGCTGAACAAGGAGAAGGTCACGGTGAGCTGCCTATCAGGTGCTAGGATCCGCCACATAACACAAGCACTCAGGTCACTCCAAGGCAAGTACAAATATGACTCGGTCATTGTCCATGCTGGTGTGAATGACCTGAGATGTACCTCCTTGGACTACATGAAAAGAGACATAGAGGAGCTCTCTGAGCATGTAGCCCAGGCTGGTATGACCCTGACCTTGAGTAGCATCTTACCCTCACCAAGAATGATGCCACAGTATGAAGACAAGATGATCAATTTCAACAATTGGCTTAAGTATTGGTGTCATTCAAAGGGCATCCAATGCCTGTCAGCCTGGGATGACATGCTTGACAAGCCACGATGCTTCGCTAGGGACGGCTTGCACCTGTCACCCCTGGGCTTTCGGATATTGGCAAAGGCTCTTGCTAACCCCATAGTGCCTTTTTTAGGCAAGGCTCAAAAGACAAACCCACCTCTATAGGTATCACAAGGGATAAGAAACTGAGTAATGCTACTCAATGCCAGAAGTCTAAACCTCAAGATGCACGCACTCAAAACTCTCCTTAGCATGGAGAACATCGATATCTGTGCAGTAACAGAAACCTGGTTCAAGGCTCTCGAGAGCACCCCAGCACTACCAGGCTATACCTCATACCATGCTTTTCGGCCCCAAAACTTGGACCAAACCACAAAAGGAGGGGGAGTATCAATATTCGTCAAAGATACCCACACCTCCAGGTTGGTGGCACAGCACGAAGCATCAGAGACTATCCATGTGCAACTAACAGTGGGTAAAACTGCCTTCCAGTTTATAGCCTGCTACAGACCACCCTCCCAAACCCAGGAACCCCACTCGGCCTTCCTGAGAACACTGGAAAATATGAAGGTCTCTCCAAACACCATTATATTGGGTGACTTCAACTACCCAACCATAGACTGGGAGCATTACTCTAGCTCCAACACCCTAGCCCAAAGGTTCCTAGAATTTATAAACTCAAATGCTATGGAACAACTTGTTACCACTCCCACAAGAGGGGAAACCATACTGGACCTGATCATCACCAACATGGGGACTCTATGCTCCAGACCAGAAGTGTATCCCTCACTGGTAAGATCAGACCATAAACTAATCTCACTGGATATTCACATCCCGACCCCACCCCCTGCCCAGAAAACCACAGTGAAAAACTTCTCTAAAGCAAATTTCACACTCTTCAAAACTGAGGTGGCATCCTTCAAAGCCCCCGGGCCTGTGGATAATACGGCCCAGACCACAAAATCCTTTATAAATGCATTCTATGAACACCTTCAGGAATGCATGGATCATGCAATCCCAAATAAAACCAAGACCCAATCCTCCAAAGGCAGATGTCCTGTCTGGTGGACCCCAGCCATAAACAAACTATACAATAGAAGGAGGAAGCTACTACATGACAGAGCAAAATCCCAGAAAGGGAAGGCATCTCTGATCAGTATTAGCAAAAAACTACGGGCACTCATAAAATCGTCTAAGGCCAGCTTCGAGAGAAAAATTGCACAGGACACTAAGGATAATCACAAGACTTTCTTTAGTTATGTTAGGAACCTGGGTGGGAATTCCCAGATATGCTCAGAATTAGTCCAAAATGACAAAAAATACACCCAACCCACAGACATTGCCAACATCCTAGCTGGCAGGTTCAGCGCAAACCCCCCCCACCAAAAGGGCTAATATCTATCCCAGCAGAGTGCTGCCCCCCTGACATCTCAGATGCTCAGGTAAGAGCTGCCCTCTCCAAAGCAAGAAACACAGCATCAATGGGACCAGACGGTGTCCCGGGCTGCGTCCTACATGAACTCCAAGAAGAGCTAAACCCAAACCTAAAACTACTGTTCAATCTCAGCCTTGCTACAGGATATGTACCCAAAGAGTGGCGTACAGCAACAGTGGTCCCTCTCCACAAAGGTGGTGCCTCAACGGATCGCCCCATAAGTCTCACTAGCTTGGTCTGCAAAGCTATGGAAAGGATCATCATGGACCTTATAAATAAAGATATTGGGGACCTACAGACACTGGATCCTACCCAGTTTGGCTTTAAGGGCAGATCCTGCCTCTTAAACCTGGTCGATTTCTTTGAAACAGTCACCAAGGCCATTGACAAGGGGAAGGTGGTCCACACAGCCTACCTGGACCTCGCAAAAGCCTTCGATACAATACCCCACTCAGGCATTATAGATAAGCTCACCAGCTTAAATATAAACCCCTATGTCACTAGATGGGTTGCAAACTGGCTGAAGGACAAGAACCCACATGGTTAGAATAGCTGGAGCCATGTCAGACTCCAAACCAGTTACAAGTGGCGTCCCACAAGGCTCATTCTTGGGACCTCTCTTGTTCGGTATATATTTCTCTGAGGTACAGGCCAACATGGAAGGACTGTGGCTGACCAAGTTCGCAGATGACTGCAAACTGGGCGCCATAATAGACTCTCGAGCCGACACAAGCATCCTCCAAAAGGGCCTCATAGAAACAGACAACTGGTGCCAGAGCCATGGCCTCAAGCTAAACGCCAAAAAGTGTATAGTCACCCCCTTTGGCAAAAACAAAGTGCCCACAAATTACCACATAGGTGGTAATCCATTAAGTACAGAAGAAGTAATTAGGGACCTGGGGACCCAAGTTGATAGCAATCTCTCATTTGACAACCACGTGGCCAAAGTGGTTAGAAAAACATTTTATATAGCCCACCTAATCATGAAGGGATTCACATCTAGATCAGGGGAGGTCATCGTGCCTCTTTACTCATCCCTCATCAGGCCCATAATTGAGTACAATGCCCCTTTTGGGATGTACCCTACCAGACACCTGCAGCAACTGGAAAGACCCCAAAAGTACCTCACCAAGAGGATCAAGGGGCTCAAACAGATGCCGTATGCTGCCCGGTTAAAGAAACTCCAGCTCTACTCAGTGGCATACCGCCTGCTCAGAGGCAATCTGTGCCTGACGTATAAAGCCATGTCCAACCCGGAATTAATAGACATGCTGCACCTCAGAAAATCCAAATCCCATCGAGCTACGCGCTCGAGGGACTTAAACCTCAGCACTGAAATAAATAGGACATGCTGGAGGGACAGATTCATAACCCAGAGGCTCCCTTCTCTCTGGAATAAAATCCCAGTCCAGGTTAGGCAGAGTCCCTCACTGACTCCTCTTCAAGAGGAATCTTGATGAGTGGATGGGAGATCGTAGGTTTACCCCGGGTATCACTTCTGTGTCACTGTTAGACAGAGGCACAGTATACTAACCTCGAAAAAGGGCTTAGCAAAATTAATTTAAAATGGGTGGCGAAAGCCATACACACTCTGGCTAGGCTTATAAATGCCCTAGGGCAGATAGCCTAGTATGAACCTATGAACATTCCACCAGAGCGGCAGCCACTTCAGCAGCCTTTCTTAGGGGAGTACCAACCAAGGATATTTTAGAGGCAGCTACTTGGAGTTCAGTACATACCTTTACAAAGCACTATCATCTGCCACTCTACTCTAAATCCAGGGCAGGCTTTGCCACTGCAGTTCTGCAGGGTCTCTCAGCCGCTCCTAATGCTGTGTAGCTCCAACCTCCTAACCATAGCTTTGGGAATCTACCCAAATGTAATGACTGCAACAGTGAAACACGAAGAACATAGTACAGTTGTGTACACTTACCATAAATGTATATGTTGGAGTGTATTCACTGTTGCAGTCCAGGTTACCCACCCGCCACCCCCTCTTTTCTTCTGATTGAACCTATCTTTCCTTCTATGATTTATACAACCTATGTGGTGTATTTGCTTGTGAATGAAGGTAAAGTTTATATTGCTGCATGTAATTTTATATATAGATATAAATTTTGGCTACCCTTTTAGTGGGCACCTGACATCTGGGGCAAGAAAAACTAAAGAAAATGGCGTTGGCTGCTTTTATACCCCTGACGTCGGGGAAGGGGTGACGACAGCTGACGCAGGACCCAAGACTTTGGAATTCAGGCTGACTAAGGGCAACCTGCCAGCAGGATTACCCAAATGTAATGACTGCAAAAGTGAATATACTTGAACATCTACATTTATGGTAATTGTACACAACTGTACTTTATAGTAATGGAAAAAGTCCGGGCAACCGGACCTTTTTCCATTACTATAATACTGATTTACAACGTGCACGGTGACCAATCAGCGTGCACATTTTTGAATATTAATCGGGGGGTCGTTGTATAATTGTACATATAGTCAGTGCACTTTTACACCCCACCTGCCCCACCCCAGCAGCACAAGATTACAGCATATAAACATTAACTTGCTTTTGTCCAGCCCTTTTTTCTTGTTTATACTGTAAAACTTAACATTTTCTTACAACTAAAGACAGTACTTGTATACTTTAACATCTTTAACACATACAGCAGTCAGTGAATGAAGTGACTGAAACAGCATTACCCATTGCTTAAAAAATTAAGAAGTTATGTGAACTGTATCAACTGCCAAGTTCTTTTCAGTACTAGATGCAAAGCAGCAATTCTGGCTCATAAAGCTACATGAAGAAAGCTCCAAGTTGTGTCCATTTAGTGCCTCGTTAGGAAGGTCCAAATTCCTTAGACTAATTTGGTAGTTCGTCAGCACCATAGATGTTTCAGAGAACGGTTGAACATTCACTTTCAGGATTGGAAGTGGGAATTCAACACAATAAGAATTTAACAGGAGACTGGTAAAGCTAGTAAATAGATAATGTGGGTATCATTTGAAGTTGAATAAGAACAGGTGTAAAATATGTGACAAGTCTGAAATACTTAGGTTAAATTCTAATGTGAGAGGGGTTGAAGCCTGACACAAAAAAGCCAGAGCAATTTTGCGAATGCCAAACCTAGGATACAAGCAAGTATTAGGTGTTCGTATGAATGATGCAGTACCCCTTGCAGCTTTGTACCGTGTTTGCCTGAGATAACTATGCTGCTAAGAAAGGTGTTGGAGCAAGATGTAGCCTTGGAAGGGAGCTATGGACAGGTTCATTTTGAAAGTGTTTAAGAAATTAGTCATAAGCACACCAGTATTGGAGCACCATGATATGAATTAGCTAGTCTTGATGCGGTTTGGAGCGAGTTAAAAAGATGTAGGATCTATGATTGTACAAGATAATAGGCCAGTTCTTGTACTGGTAGACTCCATTCACAAAGGACTGAATTATGATCTTAACAGGAGAACAGACCATTTTCTTATGAGTTGGGTGCATTTATAGTTGCACATAAGTGATATGCTTAAGAGTAGGAGATGCTAGTGGTTCACCTGGGGACAGAGCAGGTACTCTTGCAAAGCAATTTCATAAAATCTTTCTACAGGTCAGCTATGAAATTGCACAATCGTTACTTAATATTTAGAAAGATCACCTGAAAGTGAAATATGTAGAACAAGTAAGGAATTACACACAAATGTAGTGATTAGAGAATGTTTCAAATGAATCTTAAATATTTGGTGAAACAACTGTAAATTTTTGGGTATTTCTTCTGCTACCACTTTAAGAATAAAAACAATTTGAGATGTATTGACACTGGCTTAGAAATGTTTTTACTAAAAGATGTTTCATTGAGGGTTTGGTTTGACCAGAAATCAGCGAGGAATGAAATCCAGTTTTAATCTTCTTTCTTGGAAGAAATGTCCGGAGTGCAAGTTTCAAAGCTGACAGAACAGTCCCTAATTAACTGAAAAGGCAGATGATGAAAGGGTTATATGAGACTCTTCTAGGAATAATTATACAAAGGTAGAGCAAAAGATGTTGTTGGTCGGGAACTTAAATTGAAGAGAGCAAATAGTGCAGAGTTGTCACATGCAGATAATACTACAAAAGCAATCCAAAGGAAGATCTAAAGTACCTTAACTGAAGGTGACTACAAGGAACAACTATTTCAACCATGATGCAAAGTGGGCAATTGTCCCAGGTTAAAAAAAAAAAAAAATTCCTGTATCTTATGTGCAGATTACTGTTCATGTTAACAGTAGTAATCATACTGACAGACAAAAAGTTCAGATATGGGTACTGCATTAAAATCTGAACTCCTAAGATGGGGTATCTGTGGTGTCATCTGGCTATGGTCCACAGTCAGAAGTTTAGATGTGTATGAAAGCAAATTTAAACTCTGTATCCTGGCGGTAGTATCTCCAGTCTGATCAGCAAGTTGCAAGAACTGTGCAAATACTGAAGAGACTTTATACTGATTTTTTTCCAGCCGACATCAAAAGTGAAACGTTTTTTCCCATGTATTTTTTCTCCTCTCTGTCTGTCACCCACCAAGCCTCCTCAGTCATACATGAACCTGTTCATTTCCTGACAGTATTGAAAACTGCAAATTGCCATCTTGCAGTTTTGGGATATAGGTATGTTTGATTGCAGGGTTTCATTCTCACACCAGCTTGCTTAAACAAAAAGTTGAAAAACAAAATAGCAGCCAGCCGGTCGCATATAGGGAAAATCCTATGAGCCAGGCAACCCAGGATCAATTAGTGTCTCGCATGACTGAAGTTGCCTGGAGGGAAGTGGTTTCTCAACCAGATTTGCCTGTTACGCACATGATACGAGGTGATGGTCTCACAAACCTCTAAAAGAAAGAACTGGTCTGGAAGGAGTGTACACTTTGGCTGCCCAAACTGAAGATTGTAGCTGCAGTATCTCATATGTGAGGGAACACCGGTATGGACTCTTGTATTAGGTAGCCCCTGTAATCACAGAAGTGTGTACTTCAGTACCTGGGGTGGGTTTTGGGTCATAACAGAAAAGGTTGTCTATTGCTGGGATGCCTATGAGAGCAGAAGCTGTCTCCTGTAGCTGCCTGGATGATGGCTCCCTGTACAGGGTGTTGCCTTAGTGGATCTGTAGGGCATACCCACACTGATAAGAAATGAATAAGTTCATGTATGATTGGGGAGGCTTGATTGGCAGGCAGAGGGGAGAAAAAAATTTTAAAAAAGTAGTAGCATTTCACTTTTGATGATTGCTTTAAAGCAATAAAAAGTAAAATATATCTTGGAAGAAGTCAACAAAGAGCAGTACTTTTATGATGGTAGCTGTAGGAGATTATCATATCTGCAGGTTGGAGAAAGTAATAATACAGATACCTTAGGGAAAGTTTGTAACCTGAAGCTGAAGTCAGTAAAACAATTAAGCCAAGGTCCTGTGTAATTTGTGTAAAGTAGAAAGCTGGTTACAGCAAATGTGTGAGAATGGAAGGGAAAGAGCAGCGTCATTTGCCAGTACTGTCATAGATGGCTACTGACTTGCAGAACTGGAATAGTGAAGAAGCCTATTGTTAGCCTACTATACAACTGTGAACCTAAGAGTTGGAAAGAGAGGCTGTTAATCGTTTCTCCAAGAAAACTGTAGTGCAGCTAGAGCGGTCTCAGAAGGTAGATCCAAAGTTAGTTAAGAATAATCCTGTTTGAGAATTGTTCTCAATACTAAATGCTGAATTTGAATTTAGTAGAATGACTTTTGAATGTGTAAGAAATCCTGCAGTATGCTGTAGTGTGGAATTCTGACTAATTTGAAACCATCAGTATAACACAGTTCATGCTTCCTTATGGAATGTATATAAAATATGTATACAGAATTTTATAGCTAAAAGAGAGTATTTGAAATATGAAGTTTATAGCTTTACAAATATTTACACAACGTATCACATCCCCTACAAGAACTGACAAAACTACCAAATGTCAGTCTATCCGTGACTGGATTTTGATTAGCAATCCCTCACTAACATCTCAGGCAGGTTGTTTTCCAGATGGCCTTAAGCGACCACTTCCCAACCTTTCTCATGTGTGCCTGCACCTTCCAAACTAACCACACCTCTTACCATGCAATCAGAAACAAAAAAAAATCCTGCAACCCACAAAAGTTCATCTCAGCCCTAAACAAAGCTGTAAATGGAAATCTCTCAAATGGCTACCCCTAGATGAAGCAGTCTACTCATTTAATACAACTTTTTTAGAGATTCTAGATTGCTATGCTCCCTCCAGAACCATTAGAGTTAGAGCCAATTACGCACCCTGGTTGAGCAAGGAATGCCATTCCCTTCTCAAAATTAGGGATAAAGCCTGGAAACAATACCACAAACACAAAACCCAATCCACAAAACTAACATTTCTAGAACTACATAACAAAGTTAAAAAATTCATCAAACGGGACAAAATCAATTATTACCTCAATATTCAAGAAAAATACCATAATAACCTACAAAAGTTCTGGGCTGCAGTTAACATACTATCTCCAGGCAAAACCTCCACACCCACTGCAACTTCTGCCACTAACCCTGAAAACATAGTAACACAATGTAATACTTATTTTACAGAAACAATACTAGCCCTAGTCAGTGCAAACAACTCCAATAGCCGTGCCCCAGTAACTCCCCATCTCAGTAAACCCTCTCAGAACAACCTCAGTCTATTTACACTGCAACCAGTAACAGTAAATAGTGTAAAAAAAAAAAAAAAAAAAAAAAAAAACTACTGCTTAACCTAAAACCAACTACTTTAGCCACAGACAAACTGCCAGCCAAATTTCTGAAAGTAGCTGCTGATGGAATAGCTTGCCCAGTAGCAATAATCATAAACAGATCTATGTCAGAGTGCATAGTATCTGCTATTTAGATAGAAAATCCCATGTAATACCCCTTCACAAAGGAGGCAACTCAACCAATTTTAGCAACTACCGCCCAATTGCTATTCTATGACCCCTATGCAAAATCCTAGCGAGGGTGGTCCATACTGAACTCCTGAACTACCTTAACACCCACAATCTATTATCAATCGCACAACATGGATTTCGCCCCCATCATAGTACAACTGTAGCCCTCATGTCCTTTACTAATACAGTCATGCAACTTAGAAATTCAGAGCAATTCGTATCCGCCATATTTCTAGACCTGTCCTGAGCATTTGATATGGTAAACCACAACAAGCTGATCAAAGTCCTCTCCTCCCTAAACCTTTGTGCTTCCACTATTACTTGGTTCCAAAACTACTTATCAGACCAGCAACAGACTGCACTGTGGCAACATCACCTGTCCATTCTACTCCCAGTCTTCCTAGGTGTCCCACAAGGCTCAATCTTAGGACCACTATTGTTCTCCCTCTTTACCAACCAACTCCACACCTCCACTCACCAAGCATCTGTGAGACAATATGCAGATGACTCTACCCTCATGTGCTCTGCCCCCACCACACAGGACCTCCACACTATAACCCAGAACTTATTTCTATCAGTAGAATCCTGGCTTGCCAATTCTCAATTCATTCTAAACACACATAAAACCAAACTCCTCCTCTTCTACCCCTCAAGAACACCTACAACACCTCCGGTTTTCACCCTAGAGTCCAAAAACAAAACTATTATCAGCCCTGTGACACATACCAAACTGCTAGGGGTTGTAAGTGACAACAATCTAAAATTTGATATCCACATAGCCCAAACTATCAAAAAAGTTCATAAAAAAGTAGGCCTCCTTTACAGAAACAAGACATTTTTAATCAGATCTACAAAAGCTACCACTGTCACCCCTACACTAACCAACCTACGCAAATCAGACCTTACTAAACTAGACTCGTGTTACAATAAAATAGCCACATTTGCTACATACTCCCCCTACAAAACATCATTGCACAACCCTTGGACAACTAAACTGGCTAGAACTTCCTCAGCTCCTCCAATACAAGCAACTAACCTTCACCCATAAAATATTCCATGATCCAGATAAAACCCCAACCCTTCAAGATCTCATACAACCATACACTACCGCTAGAACACTCCGTTCCAGTGACAAACGTCTAGTTAAATCCTCCAAAGCTAACTACTCGGCTGGAGAATCATTATTCTCTAATATCATTCCTAAAATATGGAATAAACTACCCACTTCCATCTGCACCATAATACAATTTAAAAAACTTCTATTTGCTCACAAAGAAAAGTCCTGGCTTTGCTCTTGCTTACCCACCTGGCTAACTCTATTCTCCACTTTTTATATACACCCTCTGACTTTCTTTAGATCAACACTTTACAGTACTATCCTATTATGCCTTCTTCCTTCCCTGTATATACTTACTGTATTACCTGAAATAATTTCAAGTCTTCCTCAGAAGTATCATACTGTGCTTTCTAGTATATATCCCAGTCTAGTTTGTATAATACCATATACTCTTTGAAGTACAAATTTTGTTAAAATTGCTAAGGTGTCATCTCTTTCAGTTATTTATATTTTGCTATGTGTAGTTTCATTGTTGACCTGTACTTTGTAATTTTCTTGTGGTATAAAGTTTTTCATATTGTTGGAGCTACTTCTGTTTAATATGGAACATCAAGCAGTTATGCATTAAACACAAGTAGCTCCATGTTTGCCAGTTTTTGATTGGCCCATATGCCGGTATACGAGCCAGTCAAAAAACTCGAAAAACGGAGCTATTTTTAATGTGGAACTGCCTGATGTTCCGCATTAAACACCAGCAGCTCCATGTTTAGCGATTTTTGATTGCCTGTATGTCGGTATACGAGCCAATCAAAAAACTCGAAAAACGGAGCTATGTTTAATGTGGAACTGCCTGATGTTCCGCATTAAACACCAGCGCTCCGTATTTAGCGATTTTGATTGGCCCGTATGCTGGTATACGGGCCAGTCAAAAAAAAAAAAAAAGCAGAGGGCTGTTTCGCCGGGATTTAAACTGGCAGTGCAGGACTCTGGTTCGAGCTGCTGATCCCGGGACAATCCCGCTCAAATAGGGACGTCTGGCAACCCTGGCCTCTGCTGAAAATAGACCTGACTGTCCCGGTAAACAAATGTTAAATAAATTTAGATGCTAATGCTATGGCTAGAGGAAGCTGCGTGTCAAGTAGTACACATCTGTTCTGAATAGTTCAGTCTTAAAGTCCTTATGTTCCATTTGGATTGTTTGCTCACTATTCAGACATTACAGGAAGGATGGGTACAGGAAGGGTGTCTGTGTGATGTGTGTGAATGCAAGGTTAGAGTGAATCTTGCATTGTGGGTAAAGTGACAGTAGAATAACAAAAGAAGGCTAAATGTCCGGGTTTCAGAAAATTGTATACTCTTTTAAGTCTTTAACTCTGATGGGAACTGAAAAATGTTGATAATTTAAGGGGAAACAAAGTGATAAAAATGTTGCAAGATCTTGAATGCTAATTCTTTTCATTTTTAACAGGTATTGCAATTCCAGCAGATGAAAAGATCGCTTCCAGCGCAATAGTTGAAACAGCTTCATCTCTCAATCCTATAGAGACAGCCATACCAGTAACTGAATTTGTGGGTCCAGCCACAGGAGTTCAAGACTGCAAAGTTAATAAAGAAGCTGTGTCAGAAAGCCCTGTTAAAAAGACACCAAGGAACAGAGTAAAGCTAGCGGCAAGGTTTTCCCTTGCGCCTGTTACTAGACTTTAAATTTGTCACATTGTTTTGATCTGCAAAGCAGGGAGGAGAGGTACCATAGATCATTTTGTCCCACATACAGAACCTTTATTTGTAAATAGAAAAGTTCAGATTTGCTTAATTTTGCACTTTAATTTAACTATTTCATTAAAAATCAAATGTGTTTTGTGAAAAAAGTGGTGCAGTTAGAATTGAATTCCAGTGTCTACCACTGTAAAATTCATGGGGCACCATTTGATGCTCCTGTTAATTTAAGTATTGCATAATCTGGTATAGAATGTTTACAAATGCAATATAAACCCAAGACCACATCCCTAAAAGTGCATGACCTATTACTTTGAAGCCTGTCATTGTTTTAGCTGTTCACACACAATGAAAAGCAAGCATTTGTGAAAGATCTTTTAATATTTGATGAGTTTATAACTGCACTGTTTTATGAAAACTATTAAGATGTCAGCTTCTTGAAGTCTGATTTTGCTGAGCATTTATGTTATGTTCAGAACAGTTTCTGTAGCACTGTAATATGCACTGAGGAGATTCATAAAGATGTGGGCAGTGGAGTAGTTTTAAGTAGCTTCCCTTCAGTGTATGTCTAGCTAGTTTGTTCTGGATTGTTTAGAGATGGCATTGTCTAGTGTTGGCCTCACAAGTTTGAACATTTTCAGTTCAGCTGTACACATTGCAGTGTGTTGCATGAAGCAGCAAGACTTGCCATAGTTAAGAATCAAGAGTTGTGAAATATGCATTTGATGCATAAATCACTCTGTGAACAAGGCCAGACAGAATAATGTACAAATTAAATTCCTTTTCATGGAAAATGGGATAGCTACATGGGTATTACAAGGTTTTGCAAACCTTGAGTTTTTTAAAAGCCAAGTACAGTGAATGGAAATCGTGTAGTTTGTATGTATTGCTAAAGTGTGTTTTAACCTTGTCTGTTTTTACCCTAGTTGTGCTTAGTATATGGTTTGGGAAGCACTATCAGCTGGGAAGGATTTTATGGTAGTTTGGAAAAGGCCAGCCACTGAGTCAGGTTAGACCAGTGGAGCAAATTTGATTGTAAAGTTGGTAAATTTGCACTGGGTAATGGAAGGCCCCAGAAATTTTCTGGGTCTACCTGGCGCTTACAATGGATTGTATTTGCCATGGTAACGGATGAAGATATGAAGGGAAAGGACTATTTATTAAGGTCCTTAAGTTGTGTTTGTCTGAATGTGTTCTCTGTATTGAAGAAACAGAAGTTGTTAGGCTTACATTTGATTAGCCAACAGTTGGGTGAAAACGCATTAAATTAATGGCTGCAACGAAACTGCAGCCATTTAAATAATGACATTTTTGTTTGTGCAGGAAAAAAAAAATCTCTTGATCTGCAAGCAGTAATGCATTTGCCAGGCATTGGTGACCTAAATTTGATGTAAGGAAAGGTATTTCCCCATTTAAAAACACACAGCACTGTTCAACCTCTTAACTTTCCTATTCAGATTTCTTTTCTTTACCTCAAAACTCAACACCTTTTTAATTGTTTTTTAAAGTGTAGATGTGTAAATTATGTAGTGATGCCGAAAATTGCTTTGAACTTTACGTTTTGCTGCGGTGGGGTTAGAAAAAAATGTGAAATAAACAGAAATGTTCAACTTGGGGCTCTTTTACGACTCTCTCTGAAGGTAGAGATGAAGTTGCAGAATTTTTTTAGGCAGTGCGGTTACAAGCCATCTGAAATACTTGTGTCTGCAGGCTTTTGGTCTAGTTTTTATCTACTTTCTTAAATTGAGTATGATTCTCCACTCCGTTGCTTTTCCTCATTTAAAAAGTGTAGCATATAAGTAATATAAATGTATATGTATATATGCAGGGCTGCATAACTTTGTTTCATAGTCATGTGATCTTAGAGCACCATGATTTTCTCACCTGGGAAGAACATGAATGCCCTTTTGCTCATTCTGAAGCTGTTGCTTAGTGGTCTTGAGTGATGTTATTAAAGAATTAAATACTTTTTAAAAATGTAATGCAACAGGTAACTGAGGTGCTTAGAGTAGACTGCATTTAATGAACAGAAATGTATTTAATTTTTCTGTGTAGTAAAGTGTCTTGTGTATGAGAGAATGTCACTGGTCCTCTCTCCCCTGAAAGCAGAATGTTCATTTTTTTTTTCGTTATAAAGTTGTCTATGGTTGCTAGACAGCTTTAAGTATAAAACATTCTTTCAGATAAGTTGCTGAATTTATTTTGTGTGCTGGGACTATAGTATTACACTTTCTCAATAAATTTCATTGCAGTATAACATCTCAAGTATTTTGTCTGGACTTTTTAGTTTAGTAAATGTTTCTCTGTTATTCAAAAGAGTTGATTTGTCCACACACACACACACAAGTGCACACACTTACTCTGCCGTAGAGGGGTTGGCTGTCCAGCCCCAGGTAAACATCTCTCTGAATTGTGTTGCCAAGTCATTATACTGCTGTCACAAGATAGTATTTGTATATAGCAAAGCGATTTGCATCTTACAGCAGCAGTAAGGTTGCAGCAATCACTTAGAAGTTGCCAGTTGATGTAGTGCTACATCAGTCAGCATAGCAAGTTTATTGCTATTCACAAAGCCCTTAGACATGTACAAAAAGTGGCAGTGAATGTGAATATGGTAGTTAATAGTTGCTTACAGTGTGTACTGCAGGTGTGCATCATAAACATCATTGCTGCAATATCGTTCATAATGTGGGAATTACTGTATAAGTGGATATTCAGCCAGCTAGCTTGACATCTAGAACTTGAGACATCCTTTGCTTGGGGTCAGCCTCTCCCATTACCATGGGCATCTGTAGGGTCATATGGTATAAAGAGGAAAGATCTTCTGATTTCTTAGTGCAAAAAAGTACTGAAGTTTATCCATTGATTCGTCCAAATAAACTCTAGTGCTGTGATAAGTACCTCAATTTTTTTTTTTCATTATGTAAGACTTTGCTATATAAGTATTGCTTGTGGTTTTTATCTTTATTGTCCATGATTTTGGAGATCTTTCTGAGGGCTGCAATCTGTCCAGGAAAAGGTCATCAGCATGTGTGCTTATGTTCATTAGGTACCACTGAAGGAATTCACCTCCATTGTTCTGCCTTAGTGAGAACTATGACATATTTGATTGTAGTAATTGTGCCTTATTTAACAAAACGCTCCCTTAAATAATTCAAGGATTTCATAGAGCACGGAGAGCTGGGTTGCCATGTTTCCATGTGTCATGTTTTCTGAAGTATGAGTAAATGTTGGAGGCTCCAACATAAAATGGATGGGAATTTGATTAAAAGAGGATGGAAATTTGATTGTGGAGCAGGAGACCCAGATTCAGTTAGTGGAGCAGATCCATTTCCTGCTGAGTTTTCTGGGGGAGGTAGGAATGAACAGCATTTTCTTTACTTGTATGTCTTGGAGGGGAGGAGGAAAGGAGGTCATTCATAAATGTTATGATCCATGTTGGGGGACAAGGGACTTCAGCCCTGCATGGCAGAGAGGTTGAGAACTTCTGTCATTCCTGCAAGAATGCAGCCTTTTCAGCTGCCATTGCAGACATCTCTCTGGTGTTCCCAAATGCTGCTGCTGCATTGGAGAGAGCGAGTGGGATGCAGATGTCTCTAATAGAGTTGTCCATTGCTTCACAGCTAGATGCTGGTTCCTAGACATCCACGTTTGGGCAGTTTCATCAGTTCTTAGTGCATACCCTCCAGGGGCTGCTGTCCCTCCTAGCATATCCCGTAGATTTTTATGCAGGAACCCATCAGTCATGAAAATAACTTTTTATTTTATATTAAAGATATCAAGCCACCTCTGCTTCCAATAAGACTGTTGACATTTCACTGAGGCATTGTGACAGTGGATCCATGTCACAACCCCTTCATCAAGAGATCCATTACCTCTGTGGTATGGCCACTACTATTAATCAGAAGAGAGATCCCATACCCAAAGAGATGTTATTCGTGTTTTACTGTTACAGTCATCACCTGTGGGTTATCCCGGTTGTGGTAGCCCTCGGTCGGCCCGAATACCAGAGTCAATATTTTTGTGCGCTGGCTGCTGTTGCCTGTAGTCTGACGTCAGGTCTATATACAAGGCAGCCGACGTCATTACATCAGTCTTTCTTGCCGTGGAGCCCATAGCAGAAGCAGTTCTCACAAGTGCCGGTCGGTCGCTACCTGAAGTAAAATTTCAGCAGAAAATGTCTTAAGCGAAGTACCCCGTTGGGAACCCTTTTTTCTTGCTCTAACAGATGTCCAAAAAAGTTAACAATGGTCTCACCTGTGGAAAGCAGATCCCACACCAAGACTTTCATTCTTACTGCATCACTTGTTTAGGCCCAGACCACGGCGTCCCTCGTTGCCGCTTCTGTGCCCTCTTTAATGCGAGAACCATTCACCATAGAGCTCTTTTTGTAGACAGTTATTTTTGTATTCAGTCTTCAAATTCCTATATGGCATCCCTCAGCCAACAGTCCATTGACATTCCGAAAAAACGTAAAGATAGAGACCGGCCACACAAGGCTAAGCCTCCTGACGACGCTACTGCTAAGCAAGTAGTCAGTTCTCCGGAATTCAGTGAGGTGCTTTCTCAGCCCCTGATGCCTGACTCGCTTTCTATGCAGGCCTCTGCCAAGACCCTTTCTGAGTCCAATATGCCGCAGAAATCCACTTCATCTTCCGAGCCTTTGGCAGTCTCTGCCTTGGTCGGGTCCGGAGCCGCAATTCAGGCACCGGCTTCCAAGGAGGCCATACGCACTACTGATTCTAGACAAATAACAATGTCTTCTCTTTTGACTACCATTTCTCAGAGACCGACGGATTCTCTGAGGCCTAGAAGCCAAGCCACTCCTAGGAAATCTGCTTCTAGCCACCATCTTGCTACTGCTTCCCCACCCCAAGCTCAAATGCTTAAAATGGCGGAGGATCTCCTCTCCCTTATCTGAGGTACTCAGGCCCCCATGCCAAAAAGGAAAAGGCTTCCTTCTCCAGAAATTGAAAGACCAAGAGTCTGAGGAATCTGATTATTTTGCTTTTGAAGAGGCGCAACAGTGCTTAACTGTTTGAGGATTCGGATGCAGAGGAATCCACCCCCTGTGCCTCCCCTCCAAAGGACCTCTCCTTTGGGGAAACCCTTCACTCCCTCAGGGAACATTTTCATTGGGAATCTCAGGACTTTCCAGAGTCAAAGAAATTACTTAGAGAGTTTCTGGACCTGCCCCAACACAGACCCCTGGCCATCCCACCTATTCTAGAAGTGGTGGATGACGTTTTCCTTAAATCCAGTTTAGCCCGTGATGCCCTGCCTCCTGCTCCAGCTAAACCTGACAAGTACTACAGAGTACCGGATTCTCACAAATACCTGTACAGGAACCCTGCTGCCAGACCCTGAAGTCATTACACAGGGACCCAAACTAAGACTAGTTCTGCCAAGAATCCTCTTCCTTCTGACAAAGACTCCAGAGCTCTGGACAGATGGAGTAAGAAAGTATACACCTCTGCAACCTTAGCTATCAGAGCACTCAATTGTCAGTTCCATATGTTAAAATATCAACAACACACTTTGGAATAGTTAAAACAGAAGATTGCTGCCTCTCCTGATGGTGCCAACTCAAAAGAACTGGCAGAATTACTACACTCTGCTTGTCAAGTGACCAAGCACTCATTACAGTGTGTATGTGATGCCCTAGAAGCCTCTAGCAGGCAGCAGTGACAGGATCTGTTATTAGAAGACATGCATGGCTGAAGGAACACCCTCTCCCTGATCATGTCAAATCTAAACTTATTGATGCACCCCTAGATAAGGAATGCCTGTTTTGGGGAAAAAGCAGAAGAGGTGCTTAAAAAGATGGAAGACCAACCAAATTCTATGCAAACAGTAAAAGATTTATTTCAAGTTCAACCACCCAGATTTAGCAGAAACTTCCCCTCTAAGCACTGGGCCTTCCCTGCACCCAGCAGACGGGGCCAAGGTAAACCCCACAGGGACAGGACATCCAGGCCCCTTTCCCAGGGCCAGCAAAGAAGCAAACAATAGACCAGTTCCTCCTCTAAGGCAGGGAGTTCTAAGCCAAGCTTCTATGGCAAGCACTCACAATGACTCTCCCTCCCCCCTCTGCCCTCCTTTCACTCATCTAAAGCTAGGAGGAAGGCTCACCCTCTTCAAGGACAATTGGGTCTCTATAACCAAGGACCAATGGGTATTAAAAATCATTTCTCAGGGATACAGATTCTCCTTCAGTGAACTCCCTATTCCAAGAGAGTACCCAGACATCCCCCCCAAACCAATGGGCTGAGGCATTAAAACAGGTAAAAATACTAATATCCCAGGGGGCAGTAGAACCTGTCCCTCCGGATCAAACAGGAAAAGGTTTTTACTCCAGACTATTCCTTGTTCCCAGAAAAGAGGGCACTTTGCGACCCATCCTGGATCTATCCAAACTGAACACCTCCTTGGTGGTCCCCAGATTCAAAATGCTAACATTGCAGCAGGCCCTGCCTATGCTCACACAAAATGTCTGGTTGGTGATACTAGACCTAAAAGATGCCTGAGCTTCAGAGCAGGCAATCAGCACTTTCAGTTCTCTGCACTGCCCCACAATACTTAACTGAGATGCTTCACAAGGGCCTGTCTTTTTCCTCAATAAAAATTCATGCCTCAGCCATTTCAGTTCATTATAACACAGAACCACCCCTCTTCTCTCTTCCACTGCTCAAACAGTTCCTCAGAGGGGTCAAAAAGTTAAGACCACCCAGAAGAGCTCCAACTCCAGCCTGGAACCTTAACTTTGTATTGGAGAAACTCACCCTTCCTCCTTTCGAGCCAGCTACTACTGCAGATTTAAAATTCCTTTCTTGGAAAACAGCTTCCCTTTTAGCTATCACTTCAGCAAGAAGGGTATCTGAATTACAGGCTCTTATGGCAGTGGAGCCTTTCATCATCTTTCATGCGGACAGGGTGTCCCTCAGAACCAATCCCTCTTTCATGCCAAAGGTGGTATCCAGTGTGGCCTTTAATCAGTCCATTTACTTGCTTACCTTCTTTCCTAATCCACAGAACAAAGGGGAACGGTTACTGCACTCCTTAGATATGCACAGACAACTTAGATCCTACTTGGAGAGGTCTAAACCTCAAAGGAAATCTGAACTGCTGGTGGCATTTGCTGCAGGGACAGAGGGGAAGGCTATTTCAAAGCGAACCATCTCCAAATGGATAGGCCATTGCATTCACTTCTGCTATAAGCACCATGGAAAACCTATCCCACTGGGGATCAGATCCCACTCAACCAGGGCTGCATCTACCTCTAAAGCCTTTCTCAGAGGCATACCTGTAAGGGACATCCTAGAAGCTGCTACCTGGAGTTCTGTACATACTTTCACCAAGCATTACCATTTGCCAATTTTCTCTAAATCCAGAGCTGGCTTTGCCACTGCTGTTTTGCAGGGCCTTATAGCTGGTCCTAATGCTATCTAAATTCCTCCTCCCATCCTTAGCTTTGGGAATCTATCCAATTGTAATGACTGCAACAGTGAAACACCAAGAACATAGTACAGCTGTGTACACTTACCATAAATGTAGATGTTAGAGAGTATTCACTTTTGCAGTCGTGGTTACCCTTCCTCCAGCCCCCCTGACTTCGTTTGGCTATACCTCTTCTCTCCTTTTCAATGCTTAAAATCTTTTTAGTGTATTTGCTTTTTTGTTTGAGGTATAACCTTGTATATTTATAGGTTTAATTGCTTCCCATTATGGGGGCACCTGACATCTGGGGCAAGAAAAACTGATGTAATGATGTCGGCTGCATGTTTTATACCCCTGACAACCTGACCTCACGGAAGAAGAGACAGCAACCGATGTAGGACCCAAGACTTTGTTAATCAGGCCGACTGAGGGCTACCTGCAAGCAGATAACCCAAATGTGATGACTGCAATAGTGAATACACTCAAACATCTACTTTTATGGTAAGTGTACACAACTGTACTTTTTATTTCTACCTAATTTTAAACTACACTTTCATTTAATCTCACTCAGCTATAACTTCTGGATTACTTTCTCTCTTCCTTAATAACTCCTGAACAATTTCCACTACCTATTCCTTAAATTCCGCTGTTTAACAGGTAGGTTGGGGAAGCACCAGTGTCTCTTCTTTACCTCATTACCCTGCATTTTATCTCTTGGTTATTATTGGTGCATGATCTGAAAGTAGTTATTGGATGTCTGTGAATACTCTCAATTGGTTGCACATGTTCTCGTGAAATATAATTTCTGTCTAGTCTAGACCAGTTATTGTACTTTGGGAAGTATGTAAATACTCTTTAAGTTCCTACTACTACATTCACGTCCTACATACCAAGTATTTTCATAAAATTCTACAGAAATCAAATCTTTTGTTATATTTTCCATTCTACCCCCCCCCCCCCGATACATCCTCATTTTTTGCACATCAAATTCCAGTCCCCATCTACAAGTAATGTTCCCTGCTGAAAGCTGATTTCTCACAAAATTTTCTTAAGCTCCATAATAGCAGTTTTAGGTGGAATATAAATGCATGCCTGCATAATCTTCATCCCTAGTCCCTTACTTCCACAGTTCTTCCAGTATTATCTTTTCCCCCTCTTCTATCACTGTTGGAGCTTCTCTAGGAATTAATATGAGTACTTGTGTTTCCCTTTGTCCCAGACATTCTGCTGAATATCCATCCTGAAATCCTTTCTTTTTCAAATTCACATGGTCGGTTCTTTCCAGATGTTGCCTGTAGCATTGCTATTTGCACTCTGTATTTAGTATAATTATTCTTTCCTTTTTGTCTATATCTGAGAGAGCATTCACATTCCAATATATGGAACATGTTGACATAAGAATTCATTATTCCCATTTGTAATATAGGACAGCTTTTTTTTACATTTAATTTCCAGCTTTTGTGATATATGCACCCACTAATGTTTGGTTGACACTTTTTATGCAATAGTTTTTGTTTTGTTATCTCAATTTGAACCTATGTCACATTTTACAAGACTTTGGGTTAATGAAAACCCTAATTAAAAAAAAATGTCCAAGAACACTTTTGTAACCTGTTAATACAAACACACAAAACTATGTACATAGTCAAATGAATAAATTTACCCCCATAAGAACCATTATCCCAAATAGCTGCAAACACATTCCTTAGCTACCTAAAGTTAAGGTTATCTATGCTATACTTGTTACTGATTGTGCTCCTAATTGTGCTAATCGATGTCTGTTCTTTATTTCAAAAGCAACTTGCATGCTTTCAGAAAATGTTAACTTTTAGCCTTGAAGAGACCAATACATGGCTTTTTATTGGCCTATAATCAGCTTGTCTCTGTGGAGACGCAAGGCAAAACTTGTTACATTATGCCAAAGGTCTTAATGTAGACATTCAACTGTGCAAACGTAAGAGAACACATCAGCTGTACATATATTATGATCTGTATACTTTGCACCCCATCCCCCACCTCAACAATCCAAGATTACAGCCTGTTAGCTTAAATATGCTTTCATGCTTTTGTCTAGCCATTTTTCTGTTTTTTTATTTTATTTTTATTTTACATTTGTTTACCGGAAATTCCAACTGGACCCGGGTCCATTTTCAGCAGAGACCCGGGGAGAAAAGCTCCACATTACAATACATTACATGAGAGTAAAAAGTAGTAGAACATACATAAATATGGCATATATACACATCAGGACAACATGCTGGTGATTAACAAGCATACATATAGCATATATACACACAACAGGACATCATGCTAGTGATTAACATTTCTTACAGTAGACAATCAGAAGTACATTTTTTTTTCTTTTGCAGTTATAAGTTTTGTAAGGTAAATGTATATGGGTTTGGAAGCTTTCAGGGGAGAAACTGTTTATACGTAGCTGTACCTTGGCAAATTCTCTTGGTATGGATTAGCCTGGTGAGTGGCATGAGCATAGCCAGTTACTTATATAGTGGGTTTTCAGGAGTTTTTTGAATTGACTAAAGGAGGTGGTAGAATTTGTTTGGCTTGGTAGTGTGTTCCAGGTTTTGGCAAAGAGGGACTTACCAGCTTCATATGTTTGATGACCGTTATGAGGTTCTGGTTACTAGATCTTAAGGCTCTAGAGGGAATGTGGGACTGAATTAGGTGCTGGAGTTATCTAAGGAAGGTAGTAGAGTTTGTGCACTTTAGAGAGTTGATTGAGTAGAAGTATATGAGGCAACTTGAGCCAGTTGAGTTGCTTATGGGATAGACAGTGGTGGGACCTATATGAGGCTTCAGCAGCAAACTTGGCAATTTTGTTGTAGCAAGATTCCATTTTATTTAGATCAGTTTGGCGGAGATTGGTCATGATGGGAGAGGCATAGAAGAGGGTGGAGAGAAGACGAGTCCTTGTGATGGTTACTTCAGTGCGTTTTGTCATAACTGTTCCTGTAGAGGAGACCAAGTTTTTTATTAACTTTCTTAATGGTTTGTGCTATGTGGATGTCGAACCTCAGGTTATTGTCTATTTCTACACCTAGCAGTTTAGTGTGTGTGGTTGGACTGATTTGATTGTTTTCTTTGGAGCTAATGGTGAAATTATTATTTAGGGGAGGTGCTCTGCCAGGGCTGAAAGGAATGTTTGGTTTTTTTTTGGGATTAAGAAGTAGTTTGATGTTAGTGAAACAAGTTTCGGCTAGGATGAAGTTATTTTGGGTAAAGGTTTACAGTTCACTAAGGGTAGGGGCAGCACATATGAGGGTAGTGTCATCTGCATATCTTAACTATTGAGGCAGTGGGAGAGGATGAAGAGATCTGATTTGTAAATAGAGAGAACAGCAATGGGCCAAGGATGGATCCTTGAGGGACTCCTATGGTTACTGGTAACGGGGGAGAATTGGTCCTGCCATAGGACTGCTTGCTGACATGCAGATAAGTAGCTGTTGAACCATGATGTAGAGGAGGGACATATATTTAGGGTGGATAGGGTGTCAAGACGCAGACTGTGGTTTACCATGTCAAAGGCTTTTGATAGGTCTAAGAATATGGAAGAAACAAATTAGACCCTTGTTTCTGTGGTGCTGAACTATATTGGTGAATGGTAGTACTGTCGTGGAAAACTGGAGCCAAAGATATTCAACATGTTGAGAAACAAATGGGGGATCCCAGAGACAGACCTGTTTGCTTCCCCCCAGAACTGCCAATTGGACAAATTCTGCACAAGGACCCCCCCCCCCACAAACAAGCTTGGAAAGTGGATGCCCTGTCCTTCACCTGGAAAAAAGTGTCAGTTTATGCCTTTCCTCCTCTGCCTGTCCTCTCCAATGTACTACTAAAGATCAAACAGGACAAACCAAGGACGATACTGATTGCACCAGACTGGCCATGCCAATACTGGTGCCTCCTCTTGCGCAGTGTGTCACTGCTGGCACCATGTCACTTGCCTCAGACCCTACCCTGCTGTCCCAGCAGAGGGCCAGATTCTGTACCCTCAGTTTCAAACCCTGAACCTGGCAGCCTGGCTAAATTACCTGATCTCTCCGTTACCATCCCTCAGTAAGCAAGTGTTGGATGTCATTCTGGAGGCAAGGGACCTAGTACTAGAAAATCTTATGCTGAAAAATGGAAAATATTCTGTTCAAGCTCAGGGGATGCTGTGCCCAATTTACCTCAGATTCTTCAATACTTAACAGATGTTCCACAAGAGCTGTTCCTTTTCCTCCATCGAAATTCATGCCTCAGCCATTTCAGCTCATTACAACACAGAAGCACCCCTCTTCTCTCATCCACTGCTCAAGCAGTTCCTCAGAGGGGTCAAAAACTTGGGGAGAGCCCCAACTCCAGCCTGGGACCTTAACGTTGTATTGGAAAAACTAACTCTACCTCCTTTTGAGCCAGCTGCAAATGCAGAGCTGAAATTCCTTTCTTGGAAAACAGCCATCATTTTAGCCATCACTTCAGCAAGAAGGGTGTCTGAATTACAGGCCCTTATGGCAGTGGAGCCTTTCATCATCTTTCACACGGACAGGGTGTCCCTCCGGACCAATCCCTCCTTCATGCCCAAGGTGGTATCCAGTGTGGCTCTTAATCAGTCCATTAATTTTTCAACCTTCCACAAAACAAAGGGGAACGTATACGGCACTCCTTAGATGTGCACAGACAACTTAGATTTTACTTGGACAGGACTAAACCTCTCAGGAAATCTGAACAGCTGCTGGTTGCATTTGCTGCAGGGGCAGAGGGGAAGGTCATTTCAAGACAAACCATTTCCAAATGGATAGGCCATTGCAGGCATTTCTGCTACAAGCACCATGAAAAACCTACCCCACAGGGGATAAGACCACATTCAACCAGGGCTGCATCTACCTCCACAGCCTTTCTCAGAGGTGTTGCTATCAGGGACATCCTAGAAGCTGCTACCTGGAGTTCTGTACATACTTTCACCAAGCATTACCATTTGACAATTTTCTCTAACTCCAGAGCTGGCTTTGTCACTGCAGTCTTGCAGGGCTTTATAGTTGGTCCTAACGCTGTCTAATTTCCTCCTCCCATTCTTAGCTTTGGGGATCTACCCAAATGTGATGACTGCAACAGTGAAACACGAAGAACATAGTACAGTTGTGTACCACTTACCATAAATGTAGATGTTCGAGTGTAATCACTGTTGTAGTCCTGGTTACCCTCCCTCCAGCCCCCTGACTTTTGGCTATACATCTATTCTTGTTTATTATGTTTAAAGCTTTTTGGATGTATTTGCTTTTTTGTTGGAGGTGTAACCTTGTGTGTGTGTGTATATATATATATATATATATATATATATATATATATATATATATATATATATATAATTGCTTCCCATTATGGGGGCACCTGACATCTGGGGCAAGGAAAAACTGATGTAATGGTGTCGGCTGCATGCTTTATACCCCTGACTACCTGACATCATGGAAGATGAGACAGCAACCGATGCAGGACCCAAGACTTAGATAATCAGGCCGACTGAGGGCTACTGCAAGCAGATAACCCAAATGTGATGACTGCAACAGTGAATACACTCGAACCTCTACATTTATGGTAAATGTAACACAACTGTACTTTCTAGTCAACTCGTGTGCTTTTCTATTTCTCTCAAGCATTTTCATTTGGAAAATTGGAATAGGTTTCACTGGCATTGTTTCTGCATGTGCTTTATCAGAAGAAGAGAAGCAGAGTCTCTTCCTTCTTGATGGCCCACTTTTTGGTGGATAAGCTTTCGTATTTCCTTCTTAGCTTTTTCTGCAGCAAAACATGACTTTGATTCTCCAGGAAAGATATGACAACAGCCAGATACAACAGCTTAAATCTCACACCTGCCTGTTGACATTCCCTTATTGCTGGAATTTTTCTCTTCTCTCTGATGTGCAGTGAATAATTTTCCACAGGCACACTACTGTCTCCAACTTTTAATACATTGCCCTTCTGCCACAGTTTTGTCAAGATTAATTCTTCCTGCTGGTAGGATTGCATCTTTACTAATACAGGTCTTGGTTGCTTTCTCGTGGCCAGGTTTGGGGCATACACATGATGTGCCCTTTCTATTAACAGGTTCTGTGGAATACCAGTGCAGTTGCTTATCTGTGCCTTCATAAAATTAATACAAGTTTCCTTCTACATCAGAAAATCTCAGGTTTTCCTTATGTGTTCTGTCCTCTAATTCTACAATTTTTTTGAAACATCTGTTCTTGAGCAGACCCATACTTAGCCAACCTTGTCTTTATCTCATGCTGTTTTATGCATTTTTATTAGCTCCTCTGTATCTGTTTGAAGCTTCTTCCATTTTTCCAACTTTTTTTGTTTGAGTTATACTCATGTTTATTTTTTCAGCTCTGAGCACATTTGATGTAGCAACTTCTCCTTTCCTCACTGACTTATGTCAGTTATGGAGTGTTTATTATATAACGTGTCAGTACCAGAAGAAATAGCATGTAGTTTCATAAAAAGCTAAAGTATTAAAGTATTTAAGCATAACAACTGTGGAATCAGGCACACAGTTGAGAAATTGTGAGTTTTCTTTGTCCCTCAGAAAATACAGTTACTACAGAAGGATTTTCCAGAACCTGCACCCCTTCCTCTTGCTGTATTTTAGAGGATGTGTGTGTGTGACTGCCTGCAATTTTTCTGAAAGGCAGATAGGATGTATAAAGTTTCCCAGTCTTTTGAATGTTTATACATTATTCCCAAACCTGACCCAGCAGCTATAGCTTTAGTTGATCCCACTGCTGCTAAGCACTTAATTCCAATCCTACTGTTTCTAATAAGAATGGTAAAATTGATAGGTATGGGGAAAAAAAGTGTGTACTTCTGCAGTTTTGAATTCAGAATTTTGAATTGATAGGCTCATATGTTAATTCTGACAAATTGTGAATGCATGAGGAATGTTTTATCTGCAGTTTCTTCTTGTGAGGGAAAAATCTACTTTAACCTGATTTCTTCTGCTGCGGAGGTCACTACTCATTGTTTGCAGTGTGTGTATGACTGTGTTAATACTTTTGCTAGGGTTGTGGCTTGTGGTACTGTTTTGAGGAGGTTTGCATGGCTGCATTCTTAGAACTTCCCAAATGATAAAAATGCTATTTTAAATTCTACCTTGGATAGAGGTTTAGTGTTTTTCCCTCTACTGCAGAAGTGATCAAAAAGTGTGATGAAAGGGGCAAGCTGATCCAGGAAATCTCTGATTTTTCATCGCTCTTTTTCCAAATTGTTCAAGAAATTTTTTATCTCCTCCAATTTTTGGCAAAAAAAAAAAAAAAACAGAATAAGCAGTCTCAACAAAATTTAACAGACATTTGAAAAGAAATGGCAAGGTGATTCAGAAAAGAAGTCTTGAGCGTACCAAAATCAAGGGCAATTCAACAAGTCTAAATGACTGTTCAAGAGACCTTGTTAGCCCCTCCCAACCTGGCCTCTTTTTTTTTCTTCCAGAAGGTCTGAATCTCCATTTTCCTTTTTGGAAACAGTTTTTTTAGACAAATGGGTTCTGAAAATCATTTGTCAGGGTTACAGATGGCAAGGGAAGGACATTTCTGTTTTCTAGGGGGTTATTCCCCATTCTCCAGATCAACCTCTCTTGTTTCTCCCTGTTAATCACATGCAGTCCCAAGAAGTGATAGAACCAGTTCCTCCTTCCCAGGTTGGGAATGAGTTTTATTGAAAGATGTTCTCAGTGCCAAAGAGAGAAAATGCTTGAAGACCAGTTCTGGATCTTTGTTTCCTAAACCTGTTTGTGACAGTGCCCAAATTTAAATGATGTCACTTCACAACCTGTTACCTCCTCTTCAGGTTTTGTAGTAAAAGTAGACTTAAAAGATGTTTATTCTCTTGTCCCTGTTATCCAGACTTTAGATGTTTCTTAAGGTTTTGTGTGTCTGGATCATATTATTAGATGTCCTTCCATCTCACTGTTATAGTATTCTTTACAAAAGGGATTCCCAATATGTGGCCAGTATACCAAAGCCTTAGGATTTTATAGACTTCATACATCAGACACATGCTCCCCACTCAAGGCATAGGGCATAAAGGTGATATATGGATGTACATATCTCAGAACATCTTTGCCGCCAGTCTGAACACCATCATTGATCTTCTGTCTGAACACTCCTTCTGTGCTGGTTTCAGATAAGTTCCCCTTTGAGATTTCTTCCAGCCTCTTTCCCTTTTTCATTTTTATGAGTTTACATGTCATCCTGAAAGGGAAAATGTCAGTGTTGGAGACTAATTATCCATAAAAGCTAATCATGAGAAGTGTCTTTTCTTTTTGGGTGTTTCTCACGACCATATGCAGTGTTTTACTGCCAGATGTTTGTCCCCAAGACAGTCTCTTCTCCTTGTCCATGCACCTGGACAACCAAAATCTTAAATTGTTGGTGCAAGGTACTGTGGCAGAATCTTCCTGTCCTGAAGGTCAGCTGCCTGCCAAGAAAATCTGGTCTTATTTGGCTGATGTCCTGCCTCCCATGGACGTCTCTCTCAAGGCTGGTGAAAGCATGGAGGATCACCTCCCTTTTTTTTGTCGGATTCACCTGCCATGACCCTGTCAGAGGCCAGCATGGATCCAACTTCTCACACATCCTCAGAAGTCCTGCAAATGTCTGCTCCAGATGTTGAGGGAAAACCTCAGTTGATTACTTAAGAGGGACTGAGGTGGTTACTGCCAATACTTTTTCAGGAGGAGAGTCCTACTGTGTTGATAGAGTGCAGGCAAGGATCTGAACCTCCTAGGGTATTTGGGGCAGACATCCCTCAAAAGAAAAAAGTCATATTTTCCCTTGCTGCTAAAGATCCTTAGTGTGAATGGCAGGATTTTACCCAGGGGTTATTTAATGCATTGATTGCTTTAAAGCCTCTCCCGAGAAGCTTCTGTAGCTGATCCCCCATGGTCATCTACCCAGCTTGAGGCCCTAGAAGCAGGACTCTGAAGAGGATTTGGTTCTGGGGAAGAATCTTTGGCATATTCCTCTCAAACCCTTTCCCCCCTGGATTATGGCACTGAGGAGGAGGATTCTGTTAGCCCTGATTCTCCCTTGGAAAAACTGTCCTTTTGGGATATTATTTCTTCCATGGCAGACTGTTTTAAATTCCGGGTTTCTGATGTTCTAAAGATCTATTATGAGCTCCAGATGGAGTTCCCTAAGCCCCTCTGCTATACCTCCAGTTTTGTCTGCCTTTCTTGATAGCTTTTCAGCAGCCTCTGTGGCCCCAGATTCTCAACCTCCAACCTCTAGAAAACCTGATAGAATGTACAAAGTGACTGATGAGTGTATTCTTAATACAAATAATTGTCTTTCTGCTGACCCCTCTGTTGTCTGTCTCTTCTGACAAACCCTTGTCTTCTGTTAAACTAATGTATTAATGGAGACAAGAAAACCTGCTACTAGAAAATCTTATATTAGTAAATGGACAAGGTTTTGTAGTTGTCAAGGCTCATTTGTCATCAATTGCAGCATGTCTGCTCATGGATCCCCCACCAGTCTTATGTGAGTGTGTTTGAAGGCGGTGTTGCATAAGAAGCTTTCTAGAAAGCAGGTGACTCCTCCTTGGGGTCTTAACCTTTTGTTAGAAAAACAAACTCTTGATGTCCTCCTATTCATATGCTGCAGTATCCATTACATGAGGGAGTCCACCTTCAGGTGACTCGTATGTCCAGCCATTTTACCAAAGATAAATGCTACTGCAAAGGTATGTGCAATGGCACACATAACCCAGCATACGTCGGCCATAAACAGATGTATGGTATAAAGCAGACGTCAGCACGCACCTACCTCAGAACTTTTCTGCCACGTTTGTCCGCCAACTCCGGTCGTCGCTCACTTTGGAAAGTGACCTTGTGCTTTGTTCATTCTCAGATAAGTACCCCATAGTGTTTTTTTGTTAACTTTCTTGCTACTGTGTTGTTGTGGGTTAATGTCAGTTACAAAGGGCAAGTGCCTGTGTGGAAGGCAGATTCCTCCTAAAGACTCACACGAGCTCTGTTTATTCTTTCTCACATAAGCTCTGTTTATTCTGTCTAGGCCCAGACCACGACCACACATCTTGCGACATCTGTAAGGCCTGGCTAGAGACATGGATCCAACGTCAGGACCTTCAGAGGAGCCTCTGACCAAAAAGCCAAGAAACCTCTGCGTGAACTTAAGACTGTGCCCACTGTTACAACCATCCCTATCAAGGCCAATGAAGGCCCGGAGGCCGACTTGGAACCAGCAGTCTTTCAGCTGATGGGTACCGAGGGGGAAGCCATTAAGGAGACTGATGGCATGTCCAGAAGGATGGGGGGAATCAATGCTTATCTCCAAGGGCCCACATGGAGTATCCCAAATCATAGTCCGAGAAGGTGTCCTCTTGGACATCTGTACCTATGACTGTCCACCGTGGCTTGGATACCCCTATGTTGGAGACCCTCTAAAAAGAAAAAACAAAAGACCAGGCATATCGTGCCTACTCAGCAGACCATACAGTCTGATCAAGTCCCTGACTGGCAGGCCTTTAGTTAAGGTCTCTGTAATGCTTTCATGGCCTTATGCCAGACATCTGCTCCTGCACAGGCCCCCTCAGTTTCTACTCCTAGGAGTAGACCTTTGGCAGGTATTTCTTCTGAGGATGAAAAATTTTCAGGGGATGAGTCTATTGCATACAACTCCCAGCTTGCTTCTCCATTGGGGTATGCTTCCCTAGAGGAAGAATCCAATAGAGATTATTCCCCTGGGGAAGACATCACCTTTGGGGAGACCATTGATCAAATGAAGGACTTTTTTTAATGGGACTGCAATCAGGTTTCTGAGACTCAAAAAGAGGTACTATGACCTCTTACAAATGGAGTCCCCAATCCATCTGGAGTTTCCTCTGTCCTTCCTGCCTTTTTGGATGCCTTCCTGGTTGCATCTAATTCACCAGACTTTCAATCCCCAGTGCCTAAATGCCCTAACATATTTTACAAAGTACCTGATGATGCAAAATTCCTTTACAAGGCTCCTTCTGCCCTAAGCCCACTATTTGTGTTGCTGCAGATAAAACTTCTAAGCTACTTCCCTCTAATTCCTTGCTCCCTTCAGATAAGAAAAGCAGGATTATGGAGAAGTTAGGTAAAAACGTTTATACCTCTGCCACCTTAGCTGTGAGAGCCGTAAACTGTCAGATTTATATGGCCAAATACTCCTTAGCCCTGTTGCCATTAAATAATTTGGTGAATTACCTGATTCCCCTAATAAGGCCAAAATTGCTAGCATCTTGAATTCCTGCAGTCAAGTTACCAGTCTGTCTAAAGTGTAGATGTCCTTCACTTCCCATGTTGCTGTATTCTGCATATGGGGTTATCCCTTCAGTCTCGTATATGTTACAGCAAGTATCCAAAAGCTTTCAGTCCCTCTGTGGTGCATCAGACATGGATGAGATTTCGTGGGCCATAAAGGTGACGGCACACACCAGCCCCCATAACTTCAGCTGCCAGTCATACGCCAGGTGTTCCTGTTACCACTGATGTCTTATTCGTTATTCAGATAAGTACCCCATTGGGAAACCTTTTCAGTCCTCCTAATTTTGATTATTGCTTTTTAATGTCATCCACAAAAGGGTGTCAGTGTGGACGCCAGATCCCTCATAAGGACGCCCACAATAAGTGCCTTTTCTGTTTGGGAAAATCTCATGACCATAAGGCCTGCCCTATTTGCCAGGCATTCGTACCGAAAACTTTGCGTAGCTGGTTGCGTGCTTTAAACTTGTACCTCGAGGACCAACATCTGAAACTTCTCATGCTTAGGATAGAGGGTTTTTCCGACGTCCCCGTAGAACCGCCAAAAAAGAAGGCTAGGACTTTACGGCCTTCGACTACTGCTGAGCCTCTTCTGGCCGACTCCCAACCTGTGGCTGACAGGCCTGGTTTCAGGATCCAGTTCTGGATCCACTCTTCAGACATCGAGGGTACCTCTAAGGACACCGCACCATCCACAGGTGAGAGCACATCCTCTGAGGCTATTCCGGTGCCACTAGCCGACAAGGGGGGGGGGCAGCATTTCATGGGGAGTTTGAGCTTTCCAACCCCTTTCAGTCACATGTTTCCAGACAGACATCCGCTGCCTCTAAAAAGAAGGGACCGAGGCCTACACCTACTTCTGCCTCCACCTCTCTTAAGCCCTAGGCCCCTGCCTACAGATCAAGCTCCCAGGGAAGAGGAGGTCCTTTCAGATTCCTCTGAGGAATCTCGTTCCTACAACTCCCAACTCTCTCTACCCTTGGGATACCACTGGACCCTGATTCTCCAGTGGAAGATCTGACCCTTCAGTGCAACAATTAGTAGGATGAAGTAGCACTTTAAATGGGATTCTTCAGAAATATCTGAGGTACAAAAGAGGGACTACAACCTCATTCAAATGGAAACTCCTAGCCCATCTGCTGTTCCTCCCCGCCTTCCAAGATGCTTTTCTTTGGTATCTCTCAGCCTCCTGCCCCACGCAGACTGGATAGGCTTTACAAAGTACCTGACACTGCTAAGCATCTGATAAAGTGCCCATCAGCTGACCCAGCCACTATTTGTTGCCACTGACAAAGCCACTAAATTCTTGCCTACTACCACCATTCTCCCAGATGACAAGGGCAGCAAGACAATGGAAAGATTAGGCAAAAAGATTTATACTTCTGCTACCTTGGCTTTCAGAGCCACAGACTATCAGACCCACATGGCCAAGTGCACCTTCTCTCTTTTACAATCTACCACCAAACATTTGGCAGATATCCCAGACTCCCCTGCCAAAGTATCACTGTCCTCTCTCATCCCAGGTCACCAGACACTCCATCAAGTGTAGCTATGATGCTGCTGAATCCTCTGCCAGGTCAGTAGCATCAGCATCTGCCTTACACAGGTACTCCTGTCTTCGCCTACAACACCTGCCAGATGATTTCAGGGTAAAGCTCACTGATTCCCCCTGGACAATGCTGCATGTTTTGGCTCTAAGGTTGAAGACCTCTTTAAATCTCTGCAACAGAAAGGGAGAGAGATGCAGGACCTTAAACATTTACTGGTCTCACCAATCCCCAAGTTTCACAGGAACTACCCTTCCAAAACACAGTTTATTAGAAAGCACTCCCAGCCAGTTCCTCCTCCTAGAACTCATAAGTCCACCAGAAAACAACCTCCTCTGCCTAGAGCATCCACTGCCTCTAGCCAGAGAACTCCCTTTCAGGACAGGGCAGGTAGCAGACTACCTGCCAGTCTTGCCTCCCCCACCTACTGTACCTCTGTCTGCCCACCTCTCTCATTATCTCCCTCTTTGGGCCCTCTTCACCAAAGACAAGTGGGTCCTGTCCATCCTCCAAAATGGCTACTTCATGTCATGGTTCTCCCCTCCCATATGGCGGGGCATTCCTCGACCTCCTACACAGCAGCTGCACCTCTTACAACCAGTGCTGCTGACTCTGTTAGACCAGGGCACTGTCGAGTCAGTTCCTTCATCTGCAAAAGGAAGATATTTCTATTCAAGGCTCTTCCTGGTCCCCAGGAAAGATGACCATGGAGACCCAGCCTAGACCTCTGCTACGTCAAGCTCATCCTAAAAGTACCTACCTTCAAAATGCTTACCCTACCAGCCTTTTCCCTCTGATTATCCCACAGGGATTTATGGTTACATTAGACATGAACAATGCTTATCCCCACGTCCCAATCAGGCCCTCCCACAAGAAATACTTAAGATTCTTGGTTGGCTCCTCTCACTGGCAGTTCTCTGCCTTGCTCTTTGGTCTCTCCACAGTCTTTACCAAATGCTTAGCACCTGTGGTGGCACACTGCAGGCCGAAGGGAATACAGATATTCCCCTACCTGGACAACATGCTGATCCAGGCTCCCAGCCAACAAATACTGTAAGGTCACATCCTCTTTGTGGTGACCTTTCTGCAGTCTCTGGTATTCCAGATAAATCTGTCAAAATCCCATCTTCAACCAACTCAGGACATTGTGTTCTTAGGGTGCAGAATACACTCAGATCTTATGGAGGCATACCTACCACCTCCAAAAGTGAGCTCCTTGTCATCTCCTTCAGGTACTTAACTGTACAGAGTTGACTGCAAGGCAGTACCTGAAGCTCCTGGGGTACATGGCAGTCACAATACCCATGCTACCTTTAGCAAGGCTACACATGAGGAAGCTGCAGTGGTACCTCCACTCAGTCTGGAAGCAACACAACCAGCCTCAGGAGCACATTGTAACCCTTCTACCCTGTCTAGAAAAGGAAATACTGTGGTGGTTGGATCAGTTACAATGAAAAGCAGGCCTCCCACTCCAGCCACCACAACCCACTCAGGTCATGCACACAGATGCCTCAGACCTGGGATGGGGAGCCACCCTCGAACACAGGTGCAGGGCCTGTGGCCAAATCGCCTAAAATCAGAACACATCAACAGCACAGAGATGATGGCAGTTCTTCTAGCCCTCCAGGCATTTCAACCTTTCATTCTATAGGGGGCTCTTCTGATATACACACCGACAACATGACTGTACTGTGGTATATTAGCAAACAGGGAGAGGAACCAAGTCCTACCTGCTCTGTAGGTTAGCCCGTTTGGTATGGGAATTGGTTACCTCACAGGGAATCTCCCTGCAGGTGACCTACATTCCCTTTCTCCACAACAAACAGGCAGATTATTTGAGCAGAACCAGTACAAACAACCACGAATGGGTGCTGCACAGAGATGTCTTCCTGGATCTGGTCCACAGGTGGGGGTATACCTCAAATAGACCAGTTTGCCTCCGCCATCAACAGGTAACTTCCTGGCTTTTGCTCCAGGACACCCGAACCACAGGCACTGGCAGCAGATGCCTTCTCAATCATGGAAGGGGAAATATCTATATGCATTCCCCCCCTTCCCACTCATTCAGAAGGTCCTGCTAAAAATTCAGCAGGACAACCCGAAAATCTTGTTGGTGACTCCCTACTGGTCCAGACAGCACTGGTTCCCCTTACTCCTACATTTGTCCAAGGGCAATCACCACAAGTTACACCCCCAAAGTGGACCTCCTCACACAGCACAAGGGGTCAGTAATCCATCCACAGTGGCAGATGCTTCACCTTACTCTGTGATAGGATTATGATCCCATTTAGAGGATGAGGACGTGCTCAATGTCTTGCAGGAGGCCAGGAAACCTAATACCAGAAAATCATATCTTTCCAAGTGGAAATGATTCACTATTTGGTGTCATAAAAGACAGCTGGATCCGCTTCTCAGCAAATCCTCTCTAGGGTTGTCCTATTTGTGTGAGCTACTGCAGTCTGGACTGGCTTATTCATCCATCAAAGCCCATCTGTCTGCTATTTCTGCTTGCCTGCCTTTGGACTCCCCCATTAGTATCCAGACTCCCTTGCAAACTCTTCCTCAAAGGGGTACTGCACCTTAGGACCCGCAGGAATCCCATTTCCCCTCCTTGGGACCTCAACTCCATGCTAGAGAAGTTTACACTACCTCCTTTTCAGACGGCTAACAAACACTCTTTAAAGCACTGTACCTGGAAAACTGTCCTTTTGGTGGCTCTAACCTCAGCCA
The DNA here is from genome assembly GCF_019279795.1 of Protopterus annectens. Classification (NCBI taxonomy): domain Eukaryota; kingdom Metazoa; phylum Chordata; order Ceratodontiformes; family Protopteridae; genus Protopterus; species Protopterus annectens. The sequence continues at coordinate 146,308,509 of NC_056746.1, forward strand.
GAAGAGTGCTCAAACTCCAAGCCCTTATGGCTACCCCACCCTTTGTAGTTTTCCACAAAGATAAGGTTACCCCTTAGGACAAATCCGTCCTCATGCCCAAGGTAGTCAATGATCTGTCCCTTAATCTGGCCATTCAGCTACTGTTTTTTTTCCCAAACCCACAAGGAGACCGTGAGAGGGTGCTGCATTCCATGGATGTTCACAGGCAGATTCGTATCCTTTTACCCCAGAGCTCTGCAGAAGGCTGTTACCAAGCAGACTATTTCTACTTGGATCTCAAAACCCATTACCTTCTGCTACCAGTTCCATGGTAAGACCCTGCAAGGGACAGTTAAAGCCCATTCCACAAGAGCAATGGCATCTTCAGGAGCCTTATTCAAGGGTTTGGATACCTCTTCTATCCTGGAAGCTGCTACTTGGTCCTCAGTCCACACCTTCACCAAGCACTGCAAGCTTGACCTCATCTCCAGGTCCAGGCAGGGCTCACCAGAGCTATCCTGCATGGATTCCTGGAATCTGCCTCTAAACCACCACTCCAACCTCAGTGAGCTTTGGCACTCACCCATATGCAGAATACTGCAACATGGGAATAGGACATAGAAAAGTTGTGTAAAATCTTACCATAACCATAGATGTCCTCCTCTTCCATGTTGCAGTATTCCTTTCCCTCTTAATCAGCTAATAACTTCCCCTCTTATCAGCTAATAACTTCCCTTTCTGGATGGCAATGATATGGCATTGCCCTTACAGGACTGGCTCTGACTGGGGCTACTGTTTTGAGAACTGGTGCGTGCCGATGTCACCTTTATGGCCTGTGAAATCTTATCCATGTCTGATGCACCACAGAGGGACTGAAAGCTTTTGGATACTGGTTGTACTTATGCAAGACTGAAGGGATACACCCGTATGCAGAATACTGCAACATGGAAGAGAAGGACATCTATGGTTATGGTAAGATTGTACACAACTTTTCTTTATGATGCAATGGAGGCCTCAGCAAGAGCAGCTGCCTCAGGGTCAGTACTTAGGAGACATTCCTGGCTCAGGCTGCAGCCTTTGCCAGATGATATCAAAGCAAAATGTAAGGCTGCACCCCTTGATAACAAGGCCTTGTTTGGCTCTGCGGCTGCAGAGCTCTTTAAGGCCCTTCAGGAGAAGGCAAAGAGCTTCAGGACCTCAGACACACATTTGTGTCCCCTGTTCCCCACTGTCAGAGGAGCTACCCTGCCAAAACTACCTTTGTGAGAAGGCCTTCCATACACCTGTCTTCCAAAGGGAAAAAAAGACTCCAGAAAGCAGACCCCTTCAAGGTAGTCTGCCTCGACACCAGCCCAAAAGCAGCCCTTTCAGGCCAAACCTGGTAGTCTGTGACTATCAGACCCTGAGCTCGGCTATTTCCCTCTCCCTACATCTCTCTCTGTCCCTGCCTGCTTGGAAACAGATTACCCAGGACTCTTGGGTCCTGCCTATCATAAAAGAAGGTTATTTCAGGGTCTGGGACTCCAGACCATCCTTCGAGGGAATTCCTTAACCCCCTCAAGACCAAATGGATTCCTTTTTTCCCAGTCCTGTACTTCCTTCTTTCTCAAGGTACTCTTCAAGAGGTACCTCTAGATCTTAGAGGGAAAGGATTTTATTCCAAAATGTTCCTGGTCCCCATGAAGGAAGGTCCATGGAGACCTATTTTGGCTCTATCCCATCTCAACACCTTTCTCAAGGTCCCATCCCTTCGGATGCTGACTCTTCCTACCCTACTCTCCCTGATCCTTCCTCAAGCCTACCTGGTGTCCTTAGACATAAAGGATGCCTACATGCACATCCCTATTCATCCACTTTTCAGGAAATTCCTTCATCTCTCAGTGGGTTCCTCACATTGTAAATTCTGTGCTTTGCCATTTGGTCTCTCCACAGCCCCAAGAGTGTTCACGAAGTGTCTTGCCCCAGTTATTCCATTCGCCAGTATGCAGGGGACCCAACTCTTCCCTTACCTGGATGATATCCTTATCCAGGCATCGTCCCCCAGTTTGTACAAGAGCACCTGGACTATGCCTTGTCCCTTTTGAAAAGGCTAAGGTTCATTGTAAATCTTCAGAAATCCTCTCTGACCCCCTCCCAGGACCACTTATTTCTAGGTTGCAGGATTCTCAGTGCAATTAATGGCCTGCCTACCTCCAGACAAAATTCTGAACCTCACTACATATTTCCAGGAACTACTTCTGTCAGCCAGGGAGTTCCTAAGACTCTTGGGGTTCATGGCTTCCACCATTCCCATGATACCCTTAGCAAAACTGCACATGAGAAAATTTCAGTGGTTCCTAAGGACTGTCTGGAAGCAACACCTGCACCCTCTGGAGTTTATGGTCCCATTCTTACCTTGCCTTTCCAAGAAGCTAGAGTAGTAGATTGCTCAGATTTCAAAACATCTAGGCTTTCCTTTGCATCCTCCCTCCCCCAACCAGGATCTGTACATGGATGCATCAGACTTGGGTTGGGAGGCAACCCTTGGAGACTGGAGAGTGAAAGATGTATGGACCCCCAACCAGTGGAGAGAACATGTCAACATCAAGGAAATGAGAGCCTTGATCTTTGCCCCACAAATCTTCAAGGCTCACCTCACAGGAGTGCTGAAATGGTACACAGATAACACGGTGATGTGGTACATCAACAAGCAAGGGTGGGAAAACTTCTACATCCTATGCAGACTGGCTTTGTATGTGTGGGAGATTGCACAAAAGAGTCAGGTGTCTCTCCTAGCCACCTACATCCCCTCAGCCCAGAATGTGATGGCATATTCTCTAAGCAGGTCCATGACTCAATCCCACGAATGGATGTTAAACAGAGATGTGTTCCTGGACCTGGTCCATCGATGGGGTACACCTCAGGTAGACTTGTTTGCTTCCCTCATGAACAGACAACTTCCAACTTACTGCACCAGGATATCCACTCCTGGGGTGTGGAAGGTGGATGCTCTTTCCTTTCCATGGAAGGGGATGTTCGCATATGTATTGCCTCCTTCCCTCTTCTACAGAAAGTTCTACTGAAAATTCAGGGAGAGCAACCAAAAATCTTGTTGGGGACCCCCTTTTGGCCAAGACTGCACTGGTTCCCCCTTCTACATCATCTAGCCAAGGGCAATCACGTTACCCCTCAGGATGGACCTACTCATACAGGAAAAGAGAACTCTCCATACACCCTGAACCTAACACAGTGGGTGATAGGGCATTAATTCCCTTTAGACACCTTTATTCTGTGGACGTGCTTCAGGTTCTGCAGGCGGACAGAAAACCCACTACCAGAAAATCCTACCTATAAAAATGGAAACGATTTTTGACTTGGTGTCTCTAACATGACTTACAACCACTGTTTGTAGAACCTCCAGTGGATGTTCTTCGTGTTTCACTGTTGTGGTCATTACATTTAGGTAATCTGCTGGCAGGTTGCCCTCAGTCGACCTGAATAACAAAGTCTTGGGTCCTGCGTCAGTTGCTGTCTCCACTTCCATGACGTCAGGTAGTCAGGGTATAAAACATGCAGCTGACGCCATTTTAATCGGTCTTTCTTGCCATGTGGTGCCTGAAGCAGAAGCGGTTCGCAAGTGCCGATCGGCCGACTCCTGAAGTTTTCGAGTTTCAGAACCAAAGTCTTCAACTAAAGCTAAGTACCCCATTGGGGAAACTTTTTCTTGCTCCTTTCCGATGGGAGTAAAAGTTAACAATTGCATTACTTGTGGGAAGCAAATACCGCATAAGGATTTTCATTTGTACTGTATTCCTTGCCTAGGCCCTGATCACACTGTGCCTTGCTGTTGATTTTGTGCTAAATTTAACCAATGCACTGTTAAGTGTCAGTATATTTTTGCTTCTAAATATTTTGGTTCAAAATTTAACTATCCTGAAATGTCGTCGGTTAGCGATCCGACTACTGGAGTTCACAAAAAACGCAAGGAAAAAGACAGAGACAGACCGTGAAGGTCCAAAACCTACGAAGCTTCTCCTAAGCCAGTCGCCGGTTCGCTGGTAGTCAGTGAGGCGCTTTCGTACCCCCTGATGCCCGCTACTTTTGAGTCGCAGGCCTCTACCGAGACCCATTCAGAGTTCGGTATGCCACGAGATTCTACAAGTATTGAACCCGCGGATGTCTCCCCCTTGGATGGGTCCAGAGCCGCTGAGCAGACACCAGCTTCTTAGGGTGTTTTCAGGCCTCAACATTTGTATATTAAACCAATGCCATTGTCAAAAACAAGGCCAAAATCTACTTCTATGTCTAAAAAACTGATGCATGAGCCACATGCCCAGGCCCCTATGCCTAAAAAACAAATGATCAAAATGGCTGAGGATTTAATTACCTTGATTAGGGGTTCCCAACCCCTCCCCCCCATGCTAAGAGGCCTAGGCAAGGCACTGATTATGAATCTTCAGATCAGGTTTCCATTTCTTCTGATTCCTCTTCTGATCAGGAATTTTCTATTCCACCTTATGAGGACTCTGATGCAGAGGAATCCATCCCTACTGCTTCTCCTCCTGAGGATTATTCTTTTGGAGAGACTTTGCATACTTTAAGGGAACATTTTCATTGGGAGAGTCAGGACTTCTCAGAATCCAAAAAGAGACTTAGGGATTTTCTTCTTCCTCAGCACAGGCCTTTGGCAATACCTCCTGTATTAGACATTGATGATGTTTTCTCGGAATCAAGCATGGCTCCTGATTACCTGCCTCCAGCTCCTAGTAAGCCAGACAGATATTACAGGGTTCCTGACTCCCAGAACTGTCTTTTCAAAAATCCTGCTGCTGACCCTGAAACTGTTTCTCAGTATCCCAAGGGTGTTAAGGCTTCTACAGCCAAAAATCCTACCCATTCAGACAGAGACTCCAGGGCGCTGGATAGATGGGGAAAGAAGGTTTATACGTCTGCAACCTTGGCAGTCAGATTTTTAAACTGACAGTTTCATATGCTTAAATATCAACAGCATGTTATGGGCTTACTGAAACAGAAAATGATGTTGATTTCTGACTGTGTGGAAAATAGTGTTACAGGATTTATTGCATTCAGCAGAACAGGTTGGAAAAATACTTTGCAATGTGGTTTTGATTCCTTGGAGGCCTCTTGCAGGGCCACCATAACTGGATCTGTGATAAGAAGGCATGCTTGGCTCAAGGAACAAAATCTGCCTGATCATGTTAAAGCTAAATTGTTGGATGCTCCTTTACAGCAGGACTGTTTGGTAATAAAGCAGAAGAGGTTTTAAAAAAGATGGAAGACAAAACTAAATCCATGCAAACTGTAAAAGATTTCTTGAAAGTGCAGCCACCCAGGTTCAGTAGACACTGGCCTACTAAGAATTGGTCCTTTCCTGTGTCCAACAGAGCCACTCAGGGCAAACCCAGAAGCTCCAAAGGCTCCAGGTTTCATTCACAAGGATGTTACAGATCAAAACAATGGGGTGCCTCCACCTCCAAATCAGGGGGTGGTAAAGCACAACTTTACAGTAAACAGTCTCAATGACACTCCACTGCTATCTCCAAGCACTTATCTTTTGGCAGCCCCATTGGGGGGAAAACTAGCACTTCATGCTCAAAATTGGCATTTAATTATCCAGGACAAGTGGGTATTAAATATAGTATCCCAGGGGTACAGATTTCATTTCCACACGTTGTCAATTCCAAACGGATGGCTAGATCTGCCACCAAAGCAGAGGCCCAGAAACAAGTCATGTCCCTCATGCATATGGGGGCTATTCAGCCAGTGCCAGAAAAGGAAAAAGGACAAGGATTTTATTCAAGACTTTTCCTGGTACCCAGAAAAGACAAATCATGGCGTCCAATTCTGGACTTATCCATTCTAAATACGTTCCTGGACATTCCAAAATTCAAGATGCTGACATTACAACAGCTACTGCCTATGCTAGGCAAGAATGCCTGGTTGGTAACTCTAGACTTAAAAGAGGCATACCTGCGTATCCCAATAAGGGAATCTTGCAGAAGATGCCTCCGCTTCAAAGCACACTATTTGCATTACCAATTCTCTGCACTGCCCTTTGGCTTATCGTCTGCGCCCAGGGTCTTTACAAAGTGCCTGGCACCAGTAATTGCATTTTGCAGACAAAGAAACATTCAAATTTATCCATATCTGGATGACTGTTTCATTCAGGCAGAGGACAAGGACACTCTTCTTCAGCATCTGGCATTTGTAAAAAGGCTTCTATCATGCTTAGGGTACATCATAAATGAAAAGAAATTGCAACTGGTACCCTCTCAAATAATAACATTCCTGGGTGCAAGCTTGAATACAACTGCCCAGATGGCTTACCTCATGCCAGACAAACAAATTCAATTGACACTTACTTCAAACAAGTGGCAACAACAAAAACCCAGCTATCTGCAAGATAAATTCTGCAGGCCTTGGGGTTCATGGCATCCTGCATTCTACTAATTCCATATGCGAGACTGCATATGAGGGAAACTTCAATGGTACCTAAAAAGCTTATGGAGTCAACATCGTCACAGCCTGGAAACAATGATTCCTGCCATTCCCTGCCTACAACAGGAGTTCCTTTGGTGGGCAGAGGCATGTCACCAAAACAAGGCACTGTTATTCATTCAACCCCCTGCCACCCAAACCCTGACTACAGACGCATCAGACTATGCTTGGGGGCAGGGAGATGCATTCAAGGCAAATGGAGCCCAAACCAAATGCATCTACTTTTTTTTTATTTTATTTTTTATTTTATATTTGTTGACTGGGCTAGTCTAACTGGATACATGTCCTCCATTTTCAGTAGAGGCCCAGGGAGAAAAGCTCCAGGAAAACATGCAGAAATTAAAAAAGTAACAAAAAAAGTAGCCATTGTTTCAAAAAATAATTAAAAACTCAAAAATATATATATATTTTTTTCAAAAGATGTGCATAATTATACTATTCAAAGTGACAGTAATATTTAAGTAAACATAGATTTATATGCAGAACATAGTATATAGAGGCATTGTAGGGAGGATTGTAGTGGATGTAGTCTGAAAAAGAGAGTTAAGGATAAAAGTTAGTCAGGGTTGGTACAGGAGCATAACCATTGGTTATTGAGGAATAGTTTTAGATTCCTTTTAAAAAGTGGGAGAGAGATCCGAGATGTAAGGTCATGTGGTAGTTGATTCCATACTTTTCCAACAGAGTTGGAGAACAAGGAGTCGCCTGCTGAGTTTTTTGATTTGGTAGTATTAATCAACATTTTGTTTGAGGAGCGTAGATTCTTGAGGTTATTATAAAGTGTAATGAGGCTAGAGAGTATTGGAGTGTTGCTGGGTTGATACAGGGTTTTATGGGCTATTGTAAGTTGGTGAAATCGAAGCTGGTTAAGAAATTCTAACCAGCCTAGTTGTTTTAGATTCATACAGTGGTGAGTTCTGAAAGGAGAGCTTGTAGCAAATCTAGCAATATTATTATAGGTTATAGCTAGTTTGCTGAGGTTATTTTTAGAGAGGTTGGTGTATATGGGAGAAGCATAGAATAGGGTTGAGATTGTGTGTTCTGGCTATAGCGGTCCTAGCTACTGGTGTAAGAAAAGGTTTGATTCTGTACAGGGATCCTAGTTTTCTGTTAACTGATTTTATTGTGGTATTTATGTGAGTATCAAAGTTTAGGGTATTGTCAATTATAATTCCTAAGAGTTTGGTGGTAGGGTCAGGAGAAATAAGAATACCATTGTTGGATGTGAGTGTGATATGTAGAGGGGTGGACTTTTGGGTAGGTGTGAAGAGTAAAAGTTTAGTTTTTTGGGGGTTGAGGAGGAAACAGCTGTTAGAGAACCATTGTTCTACAGTGTTGAAAGCTTTTTGTGTAAGAGACTGAAGTTCGGCCTGGGATGTGGCTGAACAGATTATAGTAGAGTCATCTGCATATTGAATGCAGGTAGAGAGTGGAATGGCTAGATGAAGGTCATTGATATAAATGGAAAACAGGAGTGGCCTAGTATGGAGCCCTGTGGAACACCTAGTGAGATAGGAAGGTGATTCGATAGTTTATTTTGCCAGAGTACAGCCTGTTGTCTGTTTTCAAGGTAAGATGTGAACCAATTCATAGATAGAGGGTCAAGTGAAAGGGACTTCAGTATGTGTATAAGGAGTTGGTGATTAACCATGTCGAAGGCTTTAGATAAATCAACAAAGAATGCAGAAGAAAGAATATTATTGTTGCAGTTTTTGTTGATACAGTTAGTGAAGGATAACAAGGCAGTGGTGGTACTGTGGAATGGTCGGAAACCATGTTGACAGTTAGCTAGTAGATTGTGATGGAGAAGGTGGTTAAGTAGTTGTTTGTGAATACACTTCTCCATTATTTTTGCAAGTGGGGAGAGTAGAGCTATGGGACGAAAGTTGGAAAAGTCATTGGAGTTCCCGCCTTTATGTAGTGGGATGATACGAGAAATTTTCCAGATAGATGGGATAGTACCATCCTTTATTGTTCTATTTATCAGTATGGAAATGGGATAAGCAATAGCTTTAGCTCCTTTTTGCAGGAATTCTGCTGGGAGTTTGTCAGCTGAAGGGGTAGTTGGTTTTAGCTTTTGGATTAGGGAGCAGATGTAGGATGTGGGTACTGGTTCTAAATGGAATAATGGGGTGAGGGATGGTAGTGGGAGTAGGCAGATTAGAGGTGTCAGGGGACAGATGGTTTGCAAGATTTTGGATAGTATCGGTGAAGAAAGAGTTGAAGGCGTTGGCTGTTTGTATTGGATAGTCAGGGTTGGAGCCTAGAGGGTTAGGGGTGATAATTTCGCTTGGGTATAGAAATTTGTTAATACTAGTCCAAAATTTTTGTGGTTTCTTGAGGGAGGATTGTTATAGTTGGAGATAATAGTTTTTTTTATCTAGTAGGATGGCTTTTTTTGTAATATTTCTATGTTGTCTAAAGGTTTGGTGATCAGTAGTATTCTTTGTAGTACGCCATTTAGCCCAGGATTTGTTTCTGCAAAGGATTAGTTTTCTAGTATTATTTGAGAGCCAAGGGGCTGGTTTAGTTTTAATTCTAATAGAGCGTATTGGGGCGTGATGGTCCAGGATTGTTAAGAAAGTGGTGTTAAAGTATTCAACTGCTTTATTTATAGGGAGAGATGTTAGAGGTGCCCAATTGCATTGTTTAGGTTCTGTTTGGAACAGCTCAGGGTTAAAACGTTTTTTGGTGTGCACTGTTCTGATAGTGCTAGGGATGGTTAGGCTAGTTTTATGTCTGATCATATATATCAGCGAATGGTCACTTAGGTCATCTGGAAGGGTTCCTGTTGTATAAGTTTGATGTGGACTATTAGTGAGTATCCAATCCAAGGTACTTTCTTTATTAAGTTTATTTATTCTGGTGGGGGAGTTTATAGCTTGCGAGAAACCATACAGGTTAATAAGGGTGGTGGGGTTAGTGCTGCTACATGAATACCAATCTATATTAAAGTCTCCTAGGACTATGGTTTCTTGAGGGAGGTTAGTAGAAAGCCAGTTTAGAATGTATTCAAGTATTCTATTATTTCCTGGGGGAAGATAGGAGCAGATGATGTTTATGGCTTTGTGTGTGTTAAGCTGGAGTTTAGAGATAATTATTTTGGCACTATTATCTAATGGTAGGGTAAGATTTACAGTACTAACTTGTAGTTCTGCTTTGTAGAGAATTGCTACCCCTCCACCTTTTTTGATTGTTTGGTCAAGTCAAATGATGCTATAACTTGGGGTGGGGGTGATTTCATTGTCTTTTATTGTGGGTTTAAGCCATGTTTCTGATAAACAAAGAATGTCAAACTGGTGGACATCTAGAAGGGCTTGAACTTGAGCTATTTTATTGCAGATACTATGTCTGTTTAGATGAGCTATAGAGAGTGAATTGGAGGGTTTGGTCGATGTTAGGGAGCTTGTTTTGTATTGGTTACAGTTTGTGGTGATATGAGTAGAGTTTGGTCCAGGGTTAGGATGAGTGCCCCCATCTATTAAGGAGTGGAGGAATGTAAAGTGCTTAGATTGGAGAGGCTTACAATGGAAGTCGAACAATTTTTTTTTTTTTTAGGTTGCTATAGTTGATGTGTACTAATCGGTGATATTTAGCTAGAAAGTAGCTGGGTTTGCAAGTGAAATTAATGAAGTTTGGAGATATGGCTAGTGTAGGTGTTAGTGTGTTTGGAAGGGAAGAGGAGGGTAGAGTAGAAGGGTTGTTCATAGGAGGTTAAGAGGTAGGTTGTAGTTAGAACAGGTAGGAGAGAGACTACTATCAATAGTTGTAATTGGTATGGCATAATTAAGGAGAATTTAATATTTATAGAGAAGTGGGATTTTAAAGTTGAGATAGGATTTATAGGTAGGTTAGGACGTGTGACCGTAGGTGGTGTATATTGCCAAAGGGGATGAGAGAGAAAGTAGCAGTGGGTGTGTCTTAAGAGATAGAGACTGGGTGTGGTAAAGATGAGGTTAGTGTGATTGGAGTAGGTTTGTAGGGGGTGTGTGTATGGAGGAATAAATGTAGGACCACTGGGGGGTGGGTGGAAATTGGGGGCAGAGTAGGGGAGCGGAGTGAGCCCGAAGGGCGAACGGAGCGGGTAGAGACAAGAGAGTGGACTATCGAGAATGACAATCTATAGAGTGGGAGAATTCTGCAAGTAAGTCTGAAAGTAAGAGAATGTAGAAATAAGTTAAGAGGCTAGAAAGAGGAACGTACGCATGTCAGAGTAAGTGTGTGGTTAAAGGTACCCTAGGACAAGGGTGGGAAAGGTAAAAGAATAAGTCTGTGAAAAGTATAAGCTTGAAAACAGGGTTGGGGAGGTATAGTAAAGAAATAAGTGTAGAAATTGAGATGCAGAAAGCTTATGGTAAGGCGCCACCAAGTGGCCAGTCACTTAATTGCAGCAAATGTTCACATACAAGGTTGGCAGGCTACAGGAGAGAGGGAGTTAGGCTACTTATTAAAGAGAGAGAGAGAGTAGGCTGGATAAAAGGGTTAGCTAAAAAGAACAGAAATAAGATAAATGGTGGGGGGGGGGTTGTTGGCTGCTGGCTATCCTGAGTGGGAAGCTTGCCTAACGTAGCAGAGTCTTTAAACCTTAAATATTGGTACAAAGTTCTGGTAGCTGGATCAGCACATACTTTCACTGTCTTAAAAAAGGTTGGTCTCTCAGGGAGCTGGTGGGTAAATTCCTAGTTCAGACTAGTTTTCAGAGGCTTCCAGGAGGGTGATTTCAGGTGTTTAAGTACAGGGATGTACTGGTTCACCAAGTTTCACTGTCTTAAAAAAGGTTGGTCACTCAGGGAGCTGGTGGGTAAATTCCTAGTTCGACTAGTTTTTAGAGGCTTCCAGGAGGGTGATTTCAGGTGTTTAAGTACAGGGATGTACTGGTTCACCAGGTTTCACTGTCTTAAAAAAGGTTGGTCACTCAGGGAGCTGGTGGGTAAATTCCTAGTTCGACTAGTTTTTAGAGGCTTCCAGGAGGGTGATTTCAGGTGTTTAAGTACAGGGATGTACTGGTTCACCAGGTTTCACTGTCTTAAAAAAGGTTGGTCTTTCAGGGAGCTGGTGGATAAATTCCTAGTTTGGACTACTTTTCAAAGGCTTCCAGGAGGGTGATTTCAGGTGTTTAAGTACAGGGATACTGGTTCACCAGAACTTAATGTTGGTCAAGCGCCCAAAACAGAGTGCACAGCAGCCAGGTAGAGAGCGGGAGAAGAAAGACATATCAACCAGAAAGAAATGCTAGCTGTACAGAATGCTCTGACAGCCTTCAAGGACTTCCTTCATCCAGGACAACTACTGATAAAGACAGACAACACCACAGTTGTGTGGTACATAAACAAGCAGGGGGGTACCCACTCTTACCCCCTTTGCAGACTAGCCATGGCCTTGTGGAACACAGCCTTGACTTACAAAATACATATTCAAGCTCAATTCCTGCCATGAAAGCAAAATACTCTGGCAGACGACCTAAGCAGAAATCTAATGGACCCGCACGAATGGAAACTGGATCCACAAATCTTCAGTATGTTTACATGAAAATGGGGGAGCCCAGACATAGATCTATTTGCCTCTCCCCAAAACTATCAGTTGGACAAATTCTGCACAAGAACTCATCACAAAAAAGCATGGAAAGTGGATGCTCTATCCTTCAGCTGGAAAAAAACTATCAGTCTATGCCTTTCCCCCTCTGCCTCTACTCTCCAAGGTCTTACTAAAAGTCAGACAGGAAAAAACAAAAATGATTCTGATTGCCCAGGACTGGCCTCACCAATGCTGGTACCCTCTTCTAAGGAATAATGTCACACCTTCCTCTGTGGTACTTGCCTCAAACTCCTCACCTTTTGTCTCAGCAGAACTATCAAATTCTACATACTCAGCTCCAAATTCTGAATCTTGAGGCATGGCTAATCTTCCAATTTCACCAATTTCATAGTTTCATAGTTTAGTACTAAGCTAACTGCCCTTCTGAGCCATTTTAAGCCTTGCCAATTATCCCTTGTGAGAGACAAACCCTGCACCTTGTGTTTGTAAGGCAAACACCTTAGCCATTAAGCTACCCTCCCAACCCTTTTAAAACAGCTACACACAGTGGTATGCAAACACTGTTAAAACATTTATAGGTTCATACTAGACTAACTGCCCTTGTAGGCCGTTTTAAGACTAGCCAATTATCCCCTGTGAGATTCAAACCCTGTACCTTGTGTTTGTAAAGCAAACACCTTAACCATTAGGCCACCCTCCTAACCTCTCTCAGTAAACCTGTGATGGATGTCATTTTGGAGGCCAGAAGGCCTAGTACTAGAAAATCTTATGCTGATAAATGGCAAAGATTCTGTGCTTGCAACCAAGCACAAGGAATAGACACAGCAAAGCCCAGTATTCCTCAGATTTTGCAATACTTAACTGAGATGCTTCACAAGGGCCTTTTTCTTCAATAAAAATCCATGCATCTGCCGTCTTGGCTCATTACAACACAGAGCCTCCCCTCTTTTCTCATCCCCTGCTAAAACAGTACCTCAGAGGGGCCAAAAATTTAAGGCCTCCCAGGAGAGCACCCACTCCTGCATGGGACCTCAATTTTGAGCTGGAAAAACTCACCCTACCTCCTTTTGAACCAGCAACTACTGCGGATATAAAATTTCTTTCTTGGAAGACAGCCTTTCTTTTGGCAGTCACTTCAGCTAGAAGGGTCCTGCATGGGACCTCAATTTTGAGCTGGAAAAACTCACCCTACCTCCTTTTGAATCAGCAGCTACTGCGGATATAAAATTTCTTTCTTGGAAGACGGCCTTTCTTTTGGCAGTCACTTCAGCTAGAAGGGTTTCAGAATTACATGCTCTCATGGCAGTGGAGCCTTTCATTATCTTTTACCCAGACAGGGTGGCCCTCAGGACCAATCCTTCTTTTATGCCTAAGGTGGTATCCAGTGTGGCTCTTAACCAGACCATTCACCTGCCAACTTTTTTCCCAAATCCACAGAACAAGGGGGAGTGGATTCTGCATTCATTGGATGTACACAGACAACTAAGTTTCTACTTAAACAGGGCAAAATCTCTAAAAAAAAGTCTGAGCAACTACTGGTGGCATTTGCTGCAGGATCAGAGGGGAAGGATATATCAAAGCAGACTATTTCTAAATGGATAAGCCATTGTATTCATTTCTGCTACTTGCACCATGGTAAACCTGTGCCTAAGGGGATCAGATCCCATTCCACCAGGACTGCTTCTACTTCAGCAGCTTTTCTCAGAGGGGTTTCTACCAGAGACATTCTAGAAGCTGCTACTTGGAGCTCAGTTCATACATTCACAAAGCATTACCATTTGCCTCCCTTTTCTAAATCCAGGGCAGGCTTTGCCACTGCTGTCCTGCAGGGCCTTATACCTGCTCCTAATGCTGTTTAATTCCAGCCTCCCATCCATAGCTTTGGGATTCTACCCAAATGTAATGACTGCAACAGTGAAACATGAAGAACATAGTACAATTGTGTACACTTACCATAGATGTACATGTTCGAGTGTATTTACTGTTGCAGCCCCCCCCCCCCCCATCTATACCTTTTCTTTCCTTCACTATGCTCAAAAGCCTTTGTGGTGTATTTGCTTTTAGTTGAAGGTAAATGTTTTGTGTGTTCTAAAGTGCATGTATATATTCATAGTTTTATTTATATATATATATATATATATATTATTATTATTTATTTATTTTTTTTAAATTTATTTATTTATTTTTGCTCCCCATTTGGGGGGCACCTGACAGCTGGGGCAAGAAAATCTGATTAAAATGGCATCAGCTGCATGTTTTATACCCCTGACGACCTGACGTCATGGAAGAGGAGACAGCAACTGACGCAGGACCCAAGACTTTGTTATTCAGGCTGACTGAGGACAACCTGAGAGCAGATTACCCAAATGTAATGACTGCAACAGTGAATACACTCAAACATCTACATTTATGGTAAGTGTACATAACTGTACTTTCTATCTTACCTGTGTGAATTGATGAACACTGGCTTGTCATATTCTTCCATCAAGGCACATCTTTCTGCCATCTCAGCATATTTACATTTGACTCCTCCCTTGGCTTCCAGGTTGGAAGTCAAGCTTTTTCTAAAAGGAGTCCTGCACATTTAGACCCCCAAGGCAACCTATCCCTCCTCTTTGGGACCTTAACTTTGTGTTGGAAAAACTTACCTTACCTCCCTTCGAACCAGCTAAGAACTCCACTCTACAACACTGCATATAGAAAAATGTTCTTTTGGTGGCTATTACTTCAGCCAGAAGGATCTTTGAACTGGATGGTTTCACCCCTTTTCACAGTTTTCCATAGGGACAGGTTTTGCCTGTGTACCAAACCATCCTTCATTCCCAAAGTAGTTAATTAACTCTCCCTCAACCAGGCCATCAATCTGCCTAGTTTCTTCCCTTCACCACAGTCCTCTAGCAAAAGGATCCTCCACTCCTTGGATGTGAATAGACAACTCAGATTCTACTTGGCTATGACCAAATCCATTGGAAAATCAGATAGGCTCATTATCTCCTGTCACCCAAGAGCCCTGGCACACCCTGTTTCCAAGCAAACTATTTCTTCCTGGATCTCTACAGCCATTACCTTCTGCTACACAGCCAGTGATAAGAAACTTCCTTTCCCAGTGAAGGCACACTCCAGCAGGACTGTGTTGTCTTCTGTGGATTTCTTTAAGGGCTTGGATACAGCTGCCATTTTAGAGGCAGCTACATGGTCATCTGTCCACACTTTCACCAGACACTACAAGTTGGATCTCATTTCCAGGTCCAGAGCAGGTTTTGCCAGGGCTATTTTGCATGGCTTTGTGGAAAACCTCTGCCCCTCCACCCATTCCTACTGTAGCATGAGCTTTGGCATTGTCCTTCATGTAATGAATTTTGCAGCATATGAATAGAAGGACATAGTATAGTTGTGTAAAATCTTACCATAATCTTAGATGTCCTTCTCTTCTATATGTTGCAGTATAATTTCCCACCTAGCCTTCCGCCTGATACTTGCCTGACTCCTGGTTACTCACTCCCTTCTGGCTGGTGTGCAGCAGCATTCAGTATTGAGGAAGGTGCGTGCTGACATCCGCTTTATAGGTTCATAGGTTCATACTAGGCTATCTGCCCGAGGGCATTTATAAGCCTAGCCCATCGTTTTGTGGCTTACGCCACCCCTTTAGTATGGGGAACTATACCCATTATTTTGCTGTGCCTCTGTCGAGCAGTGACACTGAGGTAATTCCTGGGGTATATCTGCAATCTCCCATCCATTGGTCAAGATTTCTCTTGAACAAGGCCAGCGAGGTGCTCTGCCTAACATGTACCGGGATTTTGTTCCACAGCATAGGGAGTCTTTGGGTGATGAATCTATCCCTCCAGCACGTCCTATTAATAGCCGTGTCGAGGTTTAAGTCTCCTGCCCTTGTGGCTCTGATGGATCTAGATTTTTTGAGGTGAAGTATATTCATCAAATCTGGGTTTGACATGGCCTTGTATGTTAGGCAAAGGTCACCTCTGAGCAAGCAGTAAGCGACTGAATAGAGCTGGAGTTCTTTCAGTCGGGCAGCATAGGACAGATTTTTGAGACCCTTTATCCTTTTGGTGAGGAACTTTTGTGTCCTCTCCAGCTGCTGCAAGTGTCGGGTCAGATACATTCCGAATGGGGCATTGTACTCAATCATTGGTCTGATGAGTGATGAGTAAAGGGAGACTATGACCTCCCTTGATCTAGATGAGAATCCCTTCATGATAAGGTGGGCAATGTAGAAGGACTTCCTAACTACTTTAGCTACATGGGTGTCGAATGACAGACTACTATCAACCTGGATCCCCAGGTCCCTGATAACTTCTTCTGTGCTCAGTGGATTGCCACCTATTTGGTAGCTAGGGGTAACCTTGTTTTTCCCGAAGGGTATGACTATGCATTTTTTGGCATTTAACTTTAGGCCGTGGCTCTGGCACCAGTTATCCATTTCTGTGAGACCCTTCTGAAGGATATCTGTGTCAGATGTGTTTTCTACTATGGCCCAGTTTGCAGTCATCTGCAAACTTTGTCAGCCATAACCCTCCTGTGTTTGCTTGTACTTGGAAAAGTAGATGCCAAACAAGAGTGGGCCCAGGACTGAGCCCTGTGGGACACCACTTGTGACAGGCTTTGAGTCTGACATGGCGCCAGCAACTCTGACCCTGTGGGTTCTGTCACTCAGCCAGTTTGCAACCCATCTTGTGATGTATGGGTTAACATTTAAGCTGATGAGTTTTTCAATGATACCCGAGTGGGGTATTGTATCGAAGGCCTTAGCCAGATCGAGGTAGGCTGTATGGACTGCCTTTCCCTCATCAATGGCTTTGGTGACTGTTTCGAAAAAGTCAACCAAGTTTAAAAGGCATGATCTGCCTTTGACAAAGCCAAACTGGGTTGGATCCAAAGTCTGCAAATTCCCTATGTCTTTATTTATGAGGTCCATTATGATCCTCTCCATGGCTTTGCAGATAAGGCTTGTCAAGCTAATGGGACGGTAATTTCCAGGGTCTGTAGAGGCACCGCCTTTGTGAAGTGGGACCACAGTTGCAGTGCGCCACTCCCTGGGTACGTATCCAGAGGTAAGACTTTGATTAAACAGCTGTCGTAGCTGTGGGTTTAATTCCTCATTGAGTTCATGGAGCACACAGCCGGGGACACCATCGGGTCCCATGGATGCTGTGTTTTTTGCTTTGGAGAGAGCAGTTCTCACTTGGGCGTTGGAGATGTTTGGGGGGCTGCACTCATTTGGTATAGATATCTCTCCTTTTGGGGGGGAGGGGAGAAGTTTGCACTGAACCTGTCAGCCAGTATGTTGGCAATGTCTGTAGGATTAGTAATCTTCACATCATTTTGAACTAGTTCTGAGCATATCTGGGAGTTTCCTCCTAGGTTTCTAACATAGCTAAAGAAGGCCTTATGATTGTCTTTTGAGTCTTTAGCTATTTTTCTCTCGAAATTTGCTTTGGATGATTTTATGAGAGCTCTTAGTTTTTTACTTATAGTGATCAAGGGTGTCTTACCTTTTAAGGATTTTGCTCTATCTTGTAGTAGCTTCCTCCTTTTGTTGTAGAGTTTGTTTATGGCTGGGGTCCACCAGACTGGACGCTTGCCTTTGGTACAAAGAGTCTTTGTTTTGCTTGGGATTGCCTTATCCATGCAGTCCTGCAGGTGCTGGTAGAAGGCGTTTGTAAGTGATTCAGCGGCTTGAGTATTGTTTTCCGCCGGCTCGGGGGCCTGAAAGGAGACCACACTAGTCTTTAGAAGTGTGAAGTCGGCTTTTGAGAAGTTCTTTACTGTGGTCTTTTTATTTCAGGTGGGAGTGGGATGAGGACCTCCAGCGAGATTAGTTTGTGATCTGATCTCACCAGTGAGGGGTATACTTCCAGTGTTGAACATTGTGCTCCCATGTTCGTGATGATGAGATCAAGTATGTTATCTCCTCTTGTGGGGATGGTGACTAGTTGTTCCATGGCATTTGAGTTTATGAATTCCAGGAACTTTTGGGCTAGGGTGTTTCGGCTTGAGTAGTGTTCCCAGTCTATATTAGGGTAATTGAAGTCACCTAGTATGATGGTGTTTGGTGATACATTTATCCCCTCTAGTGTTTTCAGGAAGGCCATGTGAGTTTCCTGAGTTTGTGAGGGTGGCCTGTAACATGCTACAATTTGCAGAGCAGTCTTGCCTATGGTTAATTGCACCTGGATGGTCTCCGATGCATCGTGCGTTGCCACCAGTCTTGAGGTGTGGGTGTCCTTGATGAATATGGATACCCCCCCCTCCTTTCTTGGTATTGTCCGGATTTTGGGGCGGAACGCATGATATGAGGTAAAACCTGATAGCTGGGGTGCTCTCAGGAGCCTTGAACCAGGTTTCTGTCACAGCACAGACATCGATGTTCTCCATACTGAGAAGGGCCTCGAGTGCGTGCATTTTGAGATTTAGACTTCTGGCATTGAGCAGCATTACCCTTAGTTTTTTCCCTTTTTTGTGTTCTAGGGTGGTAGGTTTAGAATTTGAGCCTTGCCTAAAAAGGCACTATGGGGTGGCAAGAGCCTTTGCCAATATCCTGAATCCCAGGGGTGACAGGTGCAAGCCGTCCCTTGCCAAGCAGCGTGGCTTGTCCAGCATGTCATCCCAGGCAGACAGATACTGGATCCCCTTTGAATGACACCAGTGTTTAAGCCAATTGTTAAAGCTGATCATCTTATCTCTGTATTGTGGCATCATTCTTGGTGAAGGTAGGATACTGCTCAAGGTCAGGGTCATACCTGCCTGGGCTACATAATCAGAGAGCTCCTCAATGTCTCTTTTCATGTAGTCCAAGGAGGTACGTCTCAGGTCGTTTACACCAGCGTGGACAATGACTGAGTCATATTTGTACCTGCTGTTGAGAGACCTGAGTGCTTGTGTTATGTGGCGGATTCTAGCGCCCGACAGGCAGCTTACTGTGACCTTCTCCTTACTCAGTCTGGTGAGCGGGACATCAGTGTGTCTGACTATGGAGTCACCAATGACTAGTGTGTCTGGCATTGTGTTTGGCCTTAAGGGCTGTGACTGTTTGACACTCTGACTGTGAGGTCTATGTGTTGTGGGTGTTGTGTTCTGAGGTGGTGGTTGTTTGGGTGTCTGCTTTGGTGGCCTCTGCTGTTTTGGTAGATTTTTGATCAGAGCCTCCGAGTATGTCTTTGTGTGTTTATGTGTATGATTTGAGGTTGTAATGGTACTATGTGAGACTGGGTCTATAGTGTGTGTGGTAACCTTCTCCTCCTGACTGGTCTTGCCAGTCCTATGTTGAGAGAGCTCAGCCTCCAGTTTGGCCGTATAGTTGCATCTCTCGCATGTATTTGTGTTTTGTGGGAGGAGGAGAGGGTTGTCTGTGTACATGAGGCAATTGAAACATTGCCTCAATATTCCCAGGTTCACCAGCTGAGCAGGAGAGGACACTAGCAACTGATCCCTCGACATGCTAGAAGGGTAGACGAAAAACTTTAAAAAGATTCCGGGGACGTGGGTGACCGAGAAATGGGGGCTGCCTTTTGGGGTACTATCTATGACAAGAGTGCCGTATCAAGGTAATAAGTACTGTAGGAGCAAGTGCTAGGTTTAATAGATAGAGAATAGTCTACTTGGAGTCAAGTAGAGATGATCTTTTAGTTATAGGATATGCTGATTTGATCAGTAGTATAGTTCGAGGAAGGTAGTTTTAAGGGAAAATTTGAAGAGTGGACTTTAGGTAGCCGAATAGTTTAAACCTGCCTACCCGGCGCTGGCCTAGTGTGCAACAGTGGCAGCTCAGCTAAATCGCTCTAAATCGCTAACGCGTTTTATACCAGGGGCTGGAAAAGCTAGAAACTGGCCCAAAGCGACCAATAAACTACTAGTTACTGGCTGAAACCTCACAAAACTGGACAAAGGCAGCTCAATGCTTCCCACTCCCACTGGTAAGCAAGGTAGCTTCCTTCCCCAAATAAGGCAAGGAAACAGTACACAGGAACTACAACCAAAGCCCAGGAATCAGCAACTCTGAAACTGGACTAAACTAGTAAAGCAGGAAAAACAAGAGATATTTTTTTCTTTTTTTCTTTTTTTTCACAAAACAGGCAGAAACAGGTACAGCAAACACTTATAAATGCTATGAATCAGCTACTACAGCTTACACAGAAGAATTTGCTACAAATACAGTCAAATAGTAACAAACAAGGATTCCAAGTGCAATATTAAGTTAAATGCAGTAAAACAGCTTCAATGTAACAGAAAGGCAGGCGAAATACAGTTGCTAGGTATTCAGATGTGGAAAGCAACAAAAATATACTTAGTATCAAGAAAAGTCGCTTATTCAGCTCTCTGCAGCCTGGATTACTCTGCTGGCCCACGTGGAGTCTGTGCTGAGTAGGTACAAGCTGAAAGTTTTATACCAGGGGCTGGAAAAAGCTAGAAACTGGCCCAAAACGACCAATAAACTACTAGTTACTGGCTGAAACCTCACAAAACTGGACAAAAGGCAGCTCAATGCTTCCCACTCCCACTGGTAAGCAAGGTAGCTTCCCTTCCCCCAAATAAGGCAAGGAAACAGTACACAGGAACTACAACCAAAGCCCAGGAATCAGCAACTCTGAAACTGGACTAAACTAGTAAAGCAGGAAAAACAAGAGATATTTTTTTCTTTTTTTATACCTTTATACCTGACATCTGTTTATAGACGACGTATGCTGGGTGATGAGTGCCATCGCACACACCTTCACAGTAGCATTTATCTTTGGTAAAAATGGCTGAATGTATGAGTCAACTGGAGGCAGGCTCCCTCACGTAATGGATACTGCAGCATATCGAAGAGAAGGACATCTAAGGTTATGGTAAGATTTTACACAACTATACTTTCCATTTGAACCAGTTCATCAGGTTGACTTGAGGTTCTTGACATGGAAAACCAGACTTTCTTACTGCTCTTACCTCTCAAAGAAGAGTATGTGAGATGCACGCTCTTATTTTGGGTCAGTCTCATTTTTACACAAAATTGTTTCCATGAGAACTAATCTTTCCTTTATGCTTAAAGTGGCAGCTGAGTTTACTTTAAGCCAAGCTGTCCAGCTCCCTGTCTTCTTTCCAGATCCTAAATAAGCCATGTAGAACAAACTGGTAAAAACGAACAACTCTGGATGAAAACCTGGGAAACAACACACCATTTAATACAAAATATACAAGTGCTTTTGTCTCAGAAACAACGTGAACAAGACTTCATCAGACACAGATTTATTCCAAACTGACAAAATTTATATATGAATAAAAGCATGACATGAAAACAGTTAATGGGCAAACAACATCTTAAAGTCAGAAAATAATAAATTAAACATGAAAATCACTGTGCAATAAAAAATTAATAATCGCAGCTAAATTCTTCATATCAGAAACAAAACCACTACCTAATTTCTGCCTTAAGTTTTAACAGGCATCCAATGGATGCTAATTCATTCAGTCTAGGCCATCCAACTGCATTAAAAAACAAACTCCAGTAAAGTTTGCGTCTTTCCAAATGTAATGACCAAGCTTTCCCTTGGGATTAGGTGTAACTTTCTCAATAACAATAAACTTAAAATGATGTCCTGGATAGTCAGTAGTGTGTTTGTGTAAAGCATTAGTCAACTTTTTGCTTCTTAATTTCATAATTGTGTTCATACATTCTATCTTTTAATTTCTATTTGGTTTTACAGATATAGAACGCAGAGCAATCCTGACAGCCCCATAAACAATGCCTGTGGTGTTGCAATTAAATTTGCTCTTAATTTTAAAATTAGGTCCATTAATCTCAACCAGCTCACCCATATGAATGTATTTACAAATGGTACAACTACCACATTTATTCATATAGGAACATACAGCCCTATTGTTGGTTATCATATGTTCAATCAAAGTCTTAAAATCAGACCCCTTTCTATATACTATCAAGGTTTTTTCACCCACTTTTTTCTTAACTGCGCAATCTTCATTCACAATAATCCATTTCTTAAAAATAACCTGCTTAACCAAGTCACTATCAATGTTAAAGGTGGTAACAAAAGATATTTTAAAATTGCTACTCTTATTAGTCGAAATGCTTTGTCACCTCACGGTGCTGCAGTAGCATTGTTGCCTCACAGTGAGACGCTGTCCGGTTCGATTCTCAGCTAGAGCGTCTTCTGCGTGGAAACATGCATGAATGGGCATACCTTCGTTGAAGGTTGTGCATCAGGCCTGGCAAGCCGGTACGTAAAAATCAACTGCAAATCATTAGCAGACCGGAATTCTGCTGTGGCGACCCCTAACTGGGAAAAGCCGAAAGACACAAACAATCTCTCATTAGTCGAAATAGTAAGATCCTCAGAATGGGCAGGCATTGTAACATCAATCAGAGTTAATATAGGGGTAAAATGATTATTACACCTCTTTGAAGCCACTTCATCCTTAAAGTCATTAACAGAACACAAATGGGTAACTCCTCCTTAACAACATTACTTTAAGTAGCTCATAGTCTACTAGATAATCCTCAAAGAGATGTCATGCACACTGCCCTTACAAACTGCCCCTTGACAACTGCTTTCTTCTGGGACCTGGGGTGAGAGTTAGCAAAATGCAGAAATGTGTTGGAATATATAGGTTTCCTATAAATTTTAGAAATATACCTCTTGTTGACAATGTCTTTTGCCAAAAACACATCTAAATAATTAGAACTAGCCTCCCCAACTTTGTAAGTGAATGTCAAAAAATTGGTGGTACCATTAAAATAGTCAAGAAATCTAACAATCAATTCCTTTTTATCCTTTCAAACTATAAAAATGTCATCTAGCTATCTAATATATAATTCACATCCTCTAAACATTTCATTATTAAGCAAATATCTGTGCTCCCACTCAAGCATAACAATGCTTGCAAAAAGAGAGCTGTAGACAGCGCCCATGGCAACTCCTTTATCTTGGGTAAAAAATTGGTCTTCGAAGAAAATGTAAATATTTTTTAGGACTATTTCCAGCATTTCTCCTTACAAATTAATTGTATCTTGATGCATACCATTTTAAAATAAAAATGCAATGAACCATGTAATTCCGATGTCATGTGGAATTGCTGAATAAAGATCATTAACGATAATTAGAAAAATGTAAGCATCATTGTATTCCAACTTATATTTCTTTAAATAGACCCATGAATCTATACAGACATGAGGCTCTCTTTGCAGATGCTTCAATTTTACATCCAAAAACTTAGCAAAGGTAGCTGTAATAGAATTGTAGGCATCTACAATAGGGCACATAGGGAGCTATTCACATCTTTATGGATTTTTTGGCAGATGAAAGATTGTCAGAATCACAGAGTTAGAAACATACAGAAATTTATATTCTTCCATAGTAATATGTTAAATGAGCATATCAGTATATCTTATGACAACAATTAATAAAACAATCGACAAACAAGATCTTAAAGTGAAAATATCTTAAAAAACAGAAAATAATACATTAACATGAAAACCTCTGTGCAATAAAAAAACTATCAATCACAACTAAATTCTTCATATCAAAAATAAAACCACTACTTAATTTGTGCCTTAAGCTTTAACAGGCATCCAATGTATGCTAATTCATTCAGTCCAGGCCATCTAACTGCATTAAAAAAAACAAAATCCAGTAAAATTCATGTCTTTCCAAGTGTAATGACCAAGCCCCCTTCCCCGGGATTAGATGTAGCTTTCTCAATAAACTTAAAATTATGTTCTGGATAGTCAGTAGTGTGTTTGTATAAAGCATTAGTCAACTTTTGCTTCTTAATTTCATAATTGTGTTCACACATTCTATCTTTTAATTTCTGCTCGGATTTACTGATACAGAATGCAGTGCAATCCTACCAGAGCGCCCCATAAATAATGCTTATGGTGTTACCATTAAATTTGCCCTTAATTTCAAAATAACCATTAATCTCAACCTGCTCACCTGTATGAATGTATTTACAAAGGGTGCAACTACCACATTTATTTATATAGGAAGATACAGTTCTATTGGTGTTTACCACATGTTCAATTAAATTCTTAAAATTAGATCCATTTCTGTATACCATCAAGGGTTTTTCACCCACTTTTTTCCTAACTGCCCGATCTTCATTCATAGTAATCCAGTTCTTAAAAATAACCTGCCTAGCCAAGTCACTGTTAATGTTAAAGGTGGTAACAAAGGATATTTTAAAATCGCTACTCTCGTTATTTGAAATAGTAAGATCATCAGATCATTAAACCATTATTTACTGAACCTAAGTGGACTGATCCTCAGAATGGGCATGCATAGTAACATTAACCAGAGTTAATATAGGGGTAAAATGATTATTATACTTATTTGAAATGAAGCAAAACTCAAAGGGTATCCCCTCCTTAAGAACATTACTTTAAGTAGCACACATTCTGCTAGACAATCCTCATAAAGAGATGTAATTTTGATACAAAGAATTTAGCTGCAATTAATAGTTTTGTTTATTGCATGGTGGTTTTCATGTTTAATGTATTATTTTCTGTTTTTAAGATATTTTTTCCAAACACAATTATTGAATTATCACTTGTGACATAGGCAAGTTTACATTCATGTAAAAGTAATCAAACTATATTAACATAAACATTGAACTTCACATATATTGTTATATATCATATAACCTAAGCAGTATTGCATAAATTATTAAATTCCTGCCTTTTTATTAAACAAGATATATCTTTATTAAATCATCACGTACTACATAGGCAATCATGCATTTATATAAATGAAAACAAACCACACTGACACAATCCTAGTTGCTACCATTTTACATCACAAACCATACTGACACACTCCCAGTTGCAAACATTATACATAACCTACAATCTACCCAATCTTTCTCACTCAAACATTACATAGCTCAAGTCCTATCACCTTTTAGATCTCATTCCTTCCTTATGTTATTCCCACAATTCCCATTTTTCCTATGTAGTTTGCTCCTAGCCTGTTCTAAAGATCGCAATTCCAGTTGTTTTATCTCTGTTACTATATTCACTACCACCAGTACAGTTGGTTTAGATTTTGATTTACATTTTCTAGTAATTGTTTTTTTGGCAGCCACCATTATTAGACACAGCAAGGCCTTACCATGTCTAGGCGATTCTGTATCATAGCTGAGAAAAATAATCTCCCTCATCAGACCAATCTGCCCACCTAGCATCTCTGACAGTGTATCCCACAAGGAATCCTTAACGTCCACCAACTCACCGCACTCCCAGAAAATATGTTCCCAATTACCTATTTCTTCTCCTTCATACCTCCAACACTTATTGTCTGGCTGAGGAAAATTCTCTGGAGTCTACTTGGGGTATAAAAATATCTATGTAAACATTTCTAGGCAGAAATCCTAAATCTTCTAGATTTTGTTGCATATTTGGGAGACCTACATATATCCTCCCATTGTTTCTTTGTGAATTGCTTATCCAATCCTTTCTAACATTCTCTGATTGATTCTTATGGTGTGTACTAGGCTAATGGCCCTGGAGCCTTTACAAGCCTAGCCCTTAGGATTACCCTGGCATTGTGCCACCCAACCTTAGTTCCTAGTGCCTCTGTCAAGAAGAGCCACTGGAGTGATACCTGGGGTAAATTTTCTATTTCCCATCCACTCGTCCAGATTTCTCTTGAAGAGGGCCAGTGAGGTGCTCTGTTTGACATGTATGGAAAGTCTATTCCATAGCATGGGCAATTATTATGCAGTATTTTGTATGCTGTACTAATTATTCCTTTTTTTAATGACAGCTTCTGTTCTATATTCTATTAAAAACTCTACCAGTGTTGGTCTTTCATTTAGGACCTCCCTGTCTTTCTCTTTGCCTATTCTTAGATATCAATCCCTGATACGGAAGGCAATCTCTAACTTGCAGTCCAAATAAATTCTTGGTGTCTTCCCATTCTTACCATCTTTCCTTCTCTAGTTATTTGCTCCCAATACCTTGGTTCCTTTGCCAGTTTTCCCCCAATAAATTTCAGCCCCCTCTTGCCTATCATCTGTATCTCTAATTGCAGTCATCTCTATCTGCAGAATCTCCTTTCCCTTGTTGGCTTAGTTCTTAAGGTAAGTTTTAGTTTAGTGCGTGCTTAGTAAGTGACCTTTGTCACATTGTTTATATCAAAATTATTTAGTGTGTAGAGTTTTTTCCTATTTAGTAGCTTAGCCTTCAGTGGTTTAGGAAAGGCTTAGAATTTTTAATTACTGTTACAATTTTTTCTTGTGTGAACAGTAATTGTCTGTCTTGCATAGTTTATATTTAGAGTGTGTTTTCTTAGCAGCTATCCCATTTTTTGTATAGCCTGCTTATATTGTTAGACAATTGTGTGACAGTAAAGGCTTTTACTGTCATATTTAGGTATATATATATATATATATATATATCTATATCTATATGGTTCCACTTGAAAACATCGAAATTCATATGGTTGAGATTATATCATCGAGTGTTTAGAACATCGATGTTGTCAAGGGGAAGAAAACGGTAAGTAAAAAAGGGAAAAAGCTAGTGTTTCTGCAGGGCAGCAAGGTGCCCTGCACACTGTGTCTGTGAATGTGCCATCTCTGTGATGGCACTGCTGACAGGGTACGGGAAATCTCCCGTTTAGCGCTTCTGCATATAGCGCTAAAATGGAGATTTCCCTTTACCCCACTGTAGTGCGATCTTGGAGTTGGTATATTAAAGTTGGTGAGGGTTTGGGGGGGTGCAGGGGGGCTTTGCCCCCCTGCATAAAATAGTTTTTAGAGGTTTTTTCTTTTTTTTACGTTCCCTTTGAATCTTCGATGATTTAAAACTCGTAGTTCTGGTCTCGATGATCAGAAGTTCGTTGTTTCAAGCTTTTGATGATTCAAAGTGGAACTATATATATATATATATATATATATATATATATATATTGAACTGCTGTGTGTGTGTCTCTCTCTGATTTAGCCAGAATTTAAGGCTTCTTGTAGTCAATTACTACCTAGTTGTTTCTGTAACAGTAACTTCTTCTCAATGGCTGACCAAGAAAAGCAGCCCAAGTCTGGGTTCAAAAAGTGCCCCAAGTGTGGCCAAAAAATGTCTGTTACAGATAGCCACGTTACTTGTGTTTACTGTCTAGGGGCTCTGCATTTGCAAGACAGTTATGCCATTTGTCATTCCTTCTCCTCTAGGATCCTGCAAGAAAGGAAGAGGAAACTAATCAATAGAGGCTGGTTGAAGCCTTCATTTCAGGAAGCTTTGAGTGACCAGGATGGATCCACCAGGTCTTCAAAGTCTTCCAAGACATCGGACTCCAAGAAATCAAAGAAGTCTTTGACTTTGGCTCCACTGCCTTCAGAGCCAACAGTCTTTACCTTTCGGAGCCGGTCCCCAGTCTTGGAACTGGAGTCTGAAGTGCCGAAGAGTCCAATTCTCCAGCTGGTACCACCTTCGGTATGATCCTATCGATCATCTATCAGTCTGTCGGCTTCGACCCAAATGGCGTTGTAGCCAAAGACCAATTTACCGACTCTAACTATTCCTCCTCCAAGCCATGCTGGTCCTTCGGAGTCGGAGGCAGACCTAATGTTAGTGTAGCCCTCAGAGCCGATGCCTGCTCCAGTGTCTTTGGCTCCGTGTACTCTGATGTCCTCTGTGCCTATCGAGGACTCTAGGAGCCGACATTCTCTGGTCGGGGCCAGGGAGGACAGTCAGACCGACTTTGCCTCTTGAGGGCCTCTGCTCAGATGAGCTCAGCTCCTACCTTGGGTTCGGAGCCCGCTGTCCTGGTGCCGGGGGTGTCGACGGTTTCTTTGGATCTGTCAGCTCCCTTGCATTGGAGCAGAGGTGCTTTCGATGTCATGAGGAGAGTCATGTCCTCTAGGACATCCTCGACCTTGGGTCTACATTCCTCCTCCCCTAGAGTGCCTGTGTCTGCTTCTGCCTCGCACGTCCTCACCAAGCGTAGAGACCCAGAGCTTCAGGAAGCCCCATTGGGTGGCCCCTACTCTTTCGAGACCTCACCAGAAGTTTCCACTGATGAGGTTTCCAGGAAGAGATTGTGTAAGACAGAACACCTAGACTCCCCACAGGAGTCTCTAACACCAGTACTGACTTAGATGAGTCAGAAGGGTCCCCTCTGAGGATATCTCCTTCGCTGAGATACTTGAAATCCTTAGGCAGAGGGGTGACTGGCAGTCCAAAACCCTCTACTGAAGGCTTTTGGGTCTCAGCCCTCTACCTCCTGGGTGACTCCGACCTTCGATGAGCTGATTCAGCTGGTCTCACAAGGGCATGGAAGTCTCCGGATACCATGGAACCTGTCCCTAGGAGGTCTAATAAATTAAATTCTGCCCCCCTTGACAAATCATTTTTGACAAAAGGTGTTCCAGTTGATGCCATGGTGGTGGCGGCAGCCACCAAAAAGGAAATGTCTGAGACTTCCTCTTCTATCCATCCTCCTAACAGAGACTCTAGGATTATGGATAGATATGGGAAGTGCATGTTTAGTTCAGCGACCTTTGCTCTCCGTTCTCTGAACTATTTAACCCATTTTACTAGGTTGCAGAGAGATCTCCTTAAGGAGTTGTGAGATACTCTTCAGGGTATAGTTGCTGCAGGAGCTTCTGACAAAGTTGCTGCCCACCTTGCTACCCTAAATTCTATTGTCAACTCATCCATGCACCTCATCTCTTATGCAGCTGATGGAATGAGTAGGGCAGCGGGTACAGGAGTTGCTCTTAGGAGACATTCCTGGATGCGCTTCTGTTCCTTTTCTGAGCCCTTCAAGTCATCCTCCGTGAACACTCCCTTTGATGGCTTGTCTCTTTTCAGGCCTAAAGTGAAGGAAACCTTAACCAGGTGGGAACAGGATGGAAAGACTCTGCTGTCGGGGTCCATTTTTCCACCTCTACCCGACCCTACCCTAAAGGTCAAAGGGGGGAATGTGGTTCCGAAAAGCCCAAGGAGCCTTTCAGGACACACGTGGTGAACCCCCCCTCTAGGGGCAGAGGAGGGCGCAATAATGGAAGACGCCACCCTCATGGCAGAGGGGGTCCTCAACACCAGGACAACAGAGATCACTTCTCTGGGAAGCCCTACCAGTGCTCTGGAGGCAGTCGGGGGTCACCTATCTTTGTACCCAGATGCCTGGCTGAAAATAAAAGACTGCTGGATACAAAGTATCATTTCCAGAGGGTATTTCATTCCATTCGCCACAACCCCCCAATCATAAGAAAAATCCCAGACGTTCCCACCCAGTTACAGGGAACAGGCAACAATAGAGGTCCAGATGTTGCTAAGAAAAAAAGACATCCAACCAGTCCCAGCAGACCAGACAGGATCCGGAACTTACTCAAGATTCTTTTTGGTACCAAAGAAGACAGGGGACTGGAGACCCATATTGGACCTCAGCAGACTGAACCAATACGTAAAGAAAGAGAAGTTTTGGATGGTCATGCTTCAGTCGATACTTCCCTTCTTAGGGAGAGACAATTAGATGTGCTCGATAGATCTCAAGGATGCATACTCCCATATAAAAATGGACAGACCATCCAGGGATCACCTGCGCTTCCAGCTGGGAGCCAATCACTACCAGTTTTAAGCCCTGGCCTTTGGCCTCTCTACAGCCCCCAGAGTGTTTACCAAATGCAAGACAGTGGTCACTGCTCACCTGAGGCGTTTAGGATTCCAGGTGTTTCCGTACCTAGACGATTGGCTCCTTACCGCCACCACCAGGCATCAACTCATTCAGGCCAAGGAGTCCACTCTGTCACTCTGCAATCATCTGGGCATTACAATCAACTCGGAAAAATCTGCCTTGTCGCCATCGCAGCATATCATTTTTATCGGGGCAGAGTTGGACACCACCACCCCCACCACACTAAGGCTTCCAATAGAAAGAGTCTCTCTTCTTCATCAACATGTCAGCATTCTGATATCAAAAGACAAAGCACCAGCATCGGAAGTTCTGAAATTATTAGGCATAATGGCAGCAGCAATTCTAGCCATACCACTAGCTCGCATGCGTATTCTATAATGTCTGTTGTTCACTCAATGGTCTTACCATGAGCTCCCCATGACTCACACTATAATGATCACAAATTCTTGCAAAAAGGTGGTGGGTGACTTCACTTCATGTCACGATAGGACGCCCATTTGTGCTACGCCCTCCAGTGGCCATAGTGACCACGGATGCTTCCCTGATAGGGTGGGGGGGGCATTTTCAGGGAAAGACTGCCCAAGGCACATGGACTGATCAAGAGACACATCTACATATCAATGTCCTGGAGATGGGAGCAGTACTTTTGGCACTGCAGTACTTTCAGGACTCTCTTCCTCTGGGCACCATTACAATTCAGACAGACAATGTCTGTGGTCTGGTATTTGAACAAACAAGGAGGAACCAGGTCTTGTACTCTTTGTCATGAGGCTCTCAGAGTTTGGCAGTGGACTGTTTCCACCCAGCACTTTCTGTTGGCAATGCACATCCCGGGGAGATCCAACGTGATAGCAGACAAACTGAGCAGGGCAATCTTGTTGCCCCATGAGTGGTCCCTCAAGAAAGAAATAGCGGACAGGATATTCCACAGGTGGGGCTAGCCTTGCTGCAACCTTTTTGCTAGTCACATGAACATGAAATGCAGAAGCTACTTCACCCTGATTCCTCCTCTGGGAAAAGCCCCAAGGGACACACTCATACACGATTGGTGTCCGGGTCTCCTCTATGCATTTCCACCAATTCTGTTGATACCCAAGGTTCTACAGAAAGCAAAAACCCTGGGAAGGTCCATCATTCTAATAGCCCCTCATTGGCCTTGTCAGATTTGGTTTCCCTTCCTTCAACTTCATCTTTTGGAGGATCCTTGGATTCTGGACCCAGTTCCAGACCTTCTGATGCACCCATCGGGGGACCTTCATCCTTCTCTGCAGTCCCTGAAGCTCACAGCTTGGCTGCTCCAGTTTCCATAACCTTTCCAATGAGTCAAAACAGATCCTTCTGTCTTCTCATAAATCTTCTACTAGGAAACTATATCTTAGCAAATGGAAAAAAAAAATTCTATATGGGCTTCAAAAAATAATATTGATCCTTACCAAGCCCCATCTTAGACTTCCTGACTATGATTTTTAACAAAGAAGCTGTGGCAGCAACAGTTCAGGTTCAATTGGCTGCTATTTCTAATTTTCATCTTGGATTTGAAGGATTGAATATCATGTCTCACAAATTATCCAAAGCCTTTCTCAAAGGGATCTTTCATATTAGACCACCTGTGAAATCTCCCTATTCTCCATGGAATCTAAATTTTATGCTTTCCTGCGTAATTCTTCCCCCTTTTGAACCAGCTTCATCTTGTGATCTCAAATTTTTGTCTTGGAAGACCATCTTTCTGGTAGCTATTACTTCTGCCCGCAGAGTGTCAGAGCTTCAGGCTTTATCCATCAAGCCTCCCTATTCGATATTCCATGCTGACAGAGTCTCACTTAGAACAAATCCCTCATTCTTGCCCAAAGTTTGCACTGAAACCAATCTCAACCGAGTTATTGATTTACCAGTCTTTTTCCTCAACCATTCTAACAATTTAGAGTATATGCTGCACAAACTTGATGTTCATGGACAGCTCAGACTTTATTTGGATAGAACAAAAGATTTCAGAAAATCAGACCAGCTTTTTGTTTCATTTTCAGACTCCAGGAAGGGGAGATCAGTGGCTAAAACAACTCTGTCTAAATGATTATCTGATTGCATCACCTTTGCCTATTCAGCTGCCAATATGCCTTTGCAACACAAGATTAAAGCTCACTCAACCAGAGCAGTTTCTACATCATCTGCCTTTTCTGCCAGACTTCCCATTGATAACATTTGTGCAGCAGCCACTTGGTCAAAACCTCATACCTTTATCACTCATTACAAAGTTGACAAGGCCACCAGGGAGAGGGCCTCCTTTGGTTCCACAGTCCTGAGAAATATACTCCCATGAACCACCCGAGATTGATGATGCTTGGGACACTACCCATCAGTAAAGAATGAACGACGAGATTGAACAACTTCACATAAATAAGTTATGTACTTACCATAATGTTCCATGTGAGTTGTTCATCTCACTCTCATTCTTATGTCCCTCCCTCCTACCCCCTCCTGGGCTGATAGATGACCGAAATGCTGGATCCATCCTGGTTACTCAGTCCTTCTATTCCTTTCTCTTGGGAGTGAAAGAATGACATATGGTATTGGTATATGCAGCAAACAAGATCTGAGGTAATTCACAGGTGCATCATGAGATAGAGACTTGGCCTCGAGCTATTTGAAGACCTCAAGGTTTGCAATTGGCCATATCGGAGCCGAAGGTCGGCTCCAAACCCATCAGTAAAGAATGAAGGCAAGATGAACAACTCATATGAACGTTATGGTAAGTACATAACTTCTTTTTTCTGCCTAGCATTCTGCAGTTGATCCTCCTCTTGTTCTGTCTCTTATTTCATTATACTGTATGAAATAGTTATTGGGTGGGTAACAAGCCCTTCAATTAAATGCACATGTTCCTGTAAAATGTAAATTCTGTCTAGCCTAGCCCAGTTTTTATATCTGGGAATAATATGTAAATTCACTCCAAACTCCTGTCACTGAGTCTTCCATGCCAAATATTTTCCCAAATTTCTTCAAAATCTACCCTCCTTTGTTATATTTCCCTTCTTGGCCCCCCAGATACATCATCTCTGCTGCAAATCAAATTCCAGTCCTCACCTATATTCCTTGCTGAAAACTGATTATTTGTCCCAGAATTGTCTTAAGTTCCATTATAGCACTTTTAGGTGGAATGTCAATACATGCCAGTGTAATCCTCCTTCCTTGCCAGTAGCACCTTAGCACTACAAAACTGCCATTATTATCTTTTTATCTTTGTCTATTACTATTGGAGCTCCTCTTGCAATTAATGTAAGTACTCCTCTTTTCCTTTGTCCCAGGTATTCCACTGAATAACCATCATGAAAACCTTCCTTTATCAAATCCACGTGTTCAGTCCTTTGTGTGTCTTCTGTAACATAGATATTTGAACTCTACATTTTTAATATAGTTCATTACTCTTTCTTGTTTGTATTTATCTGTGAGGCCATTTACATTTAAAGATATTAAAGAAAGCATCATTGTATTAAAAAGTTATTATTCACACCTTTTATGTATAACACCTTTTTTAAATGCCTGGTTCCAGCTTTTGTGTTAAATGGATACACTGTTTGGCAGGTTGAACTTTTATACAGTTGTTTCTTGTCATATACATTTGAGCCTATGTCACATCTTATAAAACCTTTTGTTTTATTGAAAGCCTTAAAAAAACACACCCAATGTTCACAGAAAATCTATTAACTTAATACTAACACACAAAACTATGTGCACCTTCAAATATTGAAGTTTTACCCTCCTAATAGGAACAAAAGTCCCAAACTGACAACCACACTGACAGACTTGAGTTAACCTAAAAGAAAGGTCATCCATGCTAAGATGCATGGTGCAGCTTGTGCTTCTAAGTGCTGATTGGTTTTGTCTTATCTTTATAGCTCTCCCAGCTGGAAAACCCTCTGAATGTTTTCAGAGAACACTAACTACCTTGGGAAAGGCCCTGAATGCTTTCAGAGAACATTATCTCCTAGCCAGTTTATCTTATTTTCCCCCTCAGCCAATCACTTTCCACCAGACTGTAGCCAGTTTCTCTTAATCAGATTGTCTCAGTGGAGACATGAGAACCAGGCAGCCAGTTTCTCTTTATCAGATTGTTTCCATGGAAACATGAAGACCAGCTTCAGAATTGTTATTGAGCATACATGTATTTCCTAGAAAAAAGCCTCATAATATTTTTATTTACTTGCTCTCTCTTAAAACCTGTTACTAAATCAGTATAAGGTCTTTAATCCAGTCATTTCCCTATGCAAGAATGAGAAAACGCACATTAAATTTTCTTTTATCATGCTTTTTTAACACATTGCATTGCCTACATTTCTTAAAACTGAACACGAAGAGAGAGAGAGGAGTGAAAGAAAAAAATAACAGCAGCACCTGTTTACAATCCCCAAGACACTTAAAAATAACTGAAAAAAACTTTATAGCATGTAATGAAAATCACATGCCACAAAACTTGGTACTATTTAAGGGCAAAAAAATTTACTTGGCGTTCTCCTTCCTCTTCCTCTCCCCAAAGCACTTTTCATAACATTAATTATATGAAGTAGGGCATATGCTTTAGAGTCCTCAACAAGAACAACAAATTCTGAAAAAGTCCAATATTTCCAGATTTTCTTGTTTTGCCATATTTCATAACTATTAAGTTACTGGTTTTATTACTTTTCATCTCCAAAATCTTGTCTCTGCTTCATTTCCAACATACTCTTGATTCTTCTAGCCACCTCTCATGCTACCTTCCTTCTCTCCATTTTCTGTTGAAAATTTTGAAAGGTTTCACAGGTACAGTCTCTCTCTGGTTTTTATTTCCAGAAGAACAAGAAGCAGAATCTCCTGTTTCACAGCTCACTTTTCATTGGACAGCCCTTTCTATTTCCTCCTTAGTATTTACTTTATCAAAAAATGATTTTGTCCCTCCAGGGAAGAATACCTTGAAGACAGCTGGGTACAGCAGTTTGAATCTCAAACCTGCATCTCGACATTCCCTAAAGAGTGGA
This sequence comes from Protopterus annectens, assembly GCF_019279795.1. Lineage (NCBI taxonomy): Eukaryota > Metazoa > Chordata > Ceratodontiformes > Protopteridae > Protopterus > Protopterus annectens. The sequence goes on from NC_056746.1 coordinate 146,343,178, forward strand.
ATAAATTTGCTCATCTTCTGTCTGATGTACAATGAGTAATTATTTTCCACACTCTGCTCTCTCCCACATTTAGTAATTTTGTCAGAATAAACTCCTTTTGCTGGTAGAATTGCATCTTTACTATTAAAGGTCTAGGTTGCCTTCTTATAGCCCGGTTTAGAGCATACACACAATGTCCCCTTTCAACTAACAACCCCGCCGTGGAATACCAGTCCAGCTGCTTATTTGTGCTTTCATAAAACTAATGCAGTCTGTTCCTTCCAGCTTCTCTGGTATAGATGAAAATCTCAGGTTTTCCCTATTATTTTTTTGAAGGATCTGTTCTTGAGCAGTCTCATATTTATCCAGACTTTTCTTTATTTCGACCTCTGATTTTTGTAGCTTTTTCATCTCATCTGAATATCTGTTTAAAGCTTCTTCCATTTTTTCAGCTTTTTGTTGTTTGTATCGATATACTCCATCAGTGTTTTGTTTAGTTTAACCAGGTCTGTATGCAGTTGTCTTGTATCTTCCTGTAGGTTACTGGGAGTCAGTTTGAAGGTTGTGTTTGTTTTTGCTGAACAGCTACAGAACTTTGCCCAGTCAGTATTTTTTCCTCACTTTTGTAGCTGATATTTTTTTACAGATCTTCTGTATTTCTTTATTTCTAGCATCCAGGCAGTGCACTTACACATCAGTTCTGACATTTACCCATAAACACAAGTCTACTGGACTTCTCTGCTGAGTTTCTGTTTCCACTCTGGGAGAGCTAGAAATAAGCTATTACTCAATGTGCATCCATCTTGGAAGTCCCCTGTTTTTAAGATTTTGTTTGCCAGTTAATTGATTTGATTGTTGTCATGTGATACTTTTATTCATATATAAATGTTGTCAGTTTGGAATGAATTAGCATCTGATGAAGTCTCATTCACATTGTTTCTTGAGACGAAAGTGCTTATATATTTTTGTATTAAATGTTTATTTTATTTTTTATTTATTTTACATTTGTTGACCGGGATAGTCCGACTGGATGCATGTCCATTTTCAGCGGAGGCCCGAGGAGAAAAGCTCCAAGGGTAAGCAGATACAGCATTACATATTACAAACAGACTATTTACAGAGATTACATAAGTAAGCAAGTTAAATAAGTTCCACAGGTTACAGTTAATCCTGAGCACAAGTCAGGATTAAATTAAATTACACAGTAAACTGGTTAACAAATTTTTACACATTCTAGAGAGAGTTAGCCAGGCTTGATACATTGACATAGCCAGTTAAGTGACAAATGTTGTTTGAGTCTAGTTTTAAATTGACCTAAGGTGGAAAGTAAGGTAATATCAGCTGGAAGAGAGTTCCAGGATCTACTTACAGAGTTTGCAAAGAGAGAATCACCGGCTGTGTTATTAATTTTGCTAGTCTGAATTAGTAGTTTGTTAGAGGATCGAAGCGGCCTAGGATTGTTATAGGGGGTGATAATATTTTTAAGTGCAGGAGTATTGTCCGGATTATAGAGGATTTTATAGGCCATAATCAGTTGGTTATACTGGATTAGGCTGGGTAGTTCAAGCCACCCAAGCTGATATAGATTGATGCAATGATGTGTTCTAAAATGCAGCCCAGTGGCAAACCTGGCAATGTGGTTGTAGCAAATTGAGAGTTTGTTAAGGACAGTCTTGTTTAAATTCGAGAGTAGAGGGGATGCATACAGAAGAGTTGAAAGAAGGTGAGAGCGAGCTATGGCAATTTTAGCTGGAGGGGTTAGGAAGGATTTTATTCTGTAAAGTGACCCTAGTTTTTTATTGATGGTTTTGATAGTTTGGTTAACATGTAGGTCAAATTTTAGATTATTGTCTATGATGACACCTAATAGTTTTGTAGATGGGTCAGGAGAGATTATTGTGCCATCATTTGATTTTATGGTAAAGGTGAAAGCGGTAGACCTACGTGTTGGTGAAAATAACAGCATTTTAGTTTTTTTGGGATTTAGGATCAGACGATGTTCAGAAAGCCAGTTTTCTATTGTATTAAAGGTGGTCTGGGTAGCTGACCGTAACTCTACTGGATATGTGACTGAGCAAATTAGAGTAGAGTCATCAGCATATTGGATACAGCTGACTTTTGGGATGACAGTATAAATGTCGTTAATGAAGATGGAGAACAGCAAGGGCCCTAGTATAGAGCCTTGTGGTACTCCAAGGGTGTTAGGTAGAAGGTTAGAGAGTTTGTTCTGCCAGAGGACAGCCTGCTGTCAACCATTCAGGTAGGATTGAAACCATTGGAGGGCTCCAGTATCTAGACAGAATGTTTGCAGGGTGTGGATTAAAAGTTGGTGATCAACCATATCGAATGCCTTGGAAAGATCCAAAAAGAGGACTGAGGATATATAATTATTGTTGCGATTATGGTTTATGGTGTTAGCAAAGGTTAGGAGGGCTGAAGTAGTGCTGTGATGAGGACGGAAGCCATGCTGAGTGTCTGCCATAAGGAGATTTTGAATTAGGTGGTGCATGAGTTGTCTATGAATACATTTTTCCATAATCTTTGCAAGTGGAGAGAGTATAGCTATTGGCCTATAATTGGAGAATTCAGTAGAGCTGCCTCCTTTGTGAAGTGGGATTACATAGGATATTTTCCAGATGGTGGGAATTTTAGCTTCTACTATGGTTCGATTGATTAGTATTGAGACGGGGTAAGCAATAGCATCAGCTGATTTTTGTAGGTACTCGGCAGGGAGTTGATCAGCTGAAAGTGTAGTGGGTTTTAATTTTTTGATCAAGGTACAGATAAGTGAAGTGGCGACTGGTTGGAAGCTGAACGCGAGTAGGTTTCTAGGGGTGCTACTTTCAGGACCAGGGGAGCTAGGAGGTAGTTGGCTAGCTAGGGCTTGAATTGTCTCAGTAAAGAATTGGTTAAAACTATCAGAAACATCTTCAGGGGTTTTATCAATAGTAGCAGCAGGGATTGGGGTTGAAGTTTGTCCAGGATGTAGTAGATTATTTAAACCTGCCCAAAACTTCTGAGGGTTATTTTGATTTACTGTCTATAAATTACAGTAGTATTGTTTTTTGTCTTGTAAAATTGATTTTTTGGTTTCGTTCCTGGATTGCCTGTATTTAATGTGATCTTGAGGGTCTTTAGAAGAACACCATAAAGCCCATGCTTTGTTTCTAAGGGTAATTTTGAGTTTAGACTCTATAGAAAGCCATGGTGCAGTTTTTGACTTGGTTCTCTTTGAACGAACAGGTGCATGCAAATCAAGGATCTCAAGGAATTTGTTGTTAAAGTATGCTACTGCTTCCTCTAAGGGGAGGTGTTTTAGAATAGACCAATTACATGAGTTTAGTTCTTGTTGGAATTTGGCAGGGTCAAAGTTTTTATTGTTTCTAACCTTTCTAAGGGTTGTTGGGAATTAATGGTTTTGTGCTTAATTACATATGTGAGAAGGTGATCGCTTAGGCCATTAAGGAGGGTACCAGAGGTGTACAGTTGGGGGTGACTGTTTGAGTACCCAATCAAGTATACTTTCTTTTTGGTTGGGTTTACCTATCCTGGTAGGGGTGGATATGATTTGTTTAAATGCATGCAGGTTAATATGGGTGGTTGGAGATTCTGAGGAACAGGTGCCCCAGTCTATGTTAAAGTCTCCAAGTAGTAGGGTTTCTTGGGGGTAGTGACATGATAGCCAGTGCAGGATATCTTCAAATGTAGATATATTGTTACCTGGGGGAATGTACATACAGATGATATTAATGCGTTTATTTTTATTAAGTTGCAATTTGGTGGCAAGAATCTCTGAGTTATTAATCTGAGGAGGTTGTATTACATCTATGGTGACATTCAACTCAGATTTATAGAGTACAGCTACCCCACCCCCATTCCTCGAAGCACGATCCAGCCTGTGTATGTTGTACCCAGGTGGTAACACTTCATTGTCTTTAGTGTTAGGTTTTAACCAGGTTTCAAATAAACAGAGAATCTCAAGGGAGTGGACATCCAGAAGTGCATGCAATTCATGTACCTTGTTATTAATGCTTCTAATATTGAGATGACAGACTAGGAGTGAGTTCATAGGTAGATACTAGGCTATCTGCCTTAGGGCATTTATAAGCCTAGCCAGAGTGTATTTGGCTTCCGCCTCCCTATTAGATTAGCCTACTGTGCCTCTGCAAAGTAGGTCACAGAAGGTACCCTTTAAGATTAGTTTACTGTGCCTCTGTCTAGCAGGGACACAGAAGAGATCCCAGGGGTGAATTTGCGATTTCCCATCCACGCGTCCAGATTTCGCTTGAAGAGGGTCAGCGAGGGGCTATGTCTAACATGAATTGGGATTCTATTCCAGAGTGAGGGGAGCCTCTGGGAAATGAATCTGTCCCTCCAGCATGTCCTATTTATTTTTGTGCTGAGGTTTAAGTCCCTGGAGTGTGTAGCTCTAAGGGACTTGGATTTTTTGAGGTGGAGCATGTCCATTAATTCTGGGTTTGACATGGCTTTGTACGTCAGGCATAGATCGCCTCTGAATAGGTGGTAAGCAACTGAGTAGAGCTGGAGTTTCTTTAGTCGAGCTGCATAGGACATCTGTTTGTAGCCCATGATCCTCTTGGTGAGGTACTTTTGGGGTCTCTCCAGTTGCTGCAGGTGTCGGGTAAGGTACATCCCAAAAGGGGCATTGTATTCAATTATGGGCCTGATGAGTGAGGAGTAGAGGGGCACAATGACCTCTCTTGATCTAGATGCGAACCCTTTTGTGATAAGGTGGGCTATATAGAAGGTCTTTCTAACCACTTTGGCAATGTGATTATCAAAGGAGAGATTACTATCTACGTTGGTCCCCAAATCTCTAATTACTTCTTCTGTACTTAATGGATTACCACCTATGTGGTAATTTGTGGGCACCTTGTTTTTCCCAAAGGGGATGACTATGCACTTTTTAGCATTTAGCTTGAGGCCATGGCTCCTGCACCAAGCATCCGTCTCTGTGAGACCCTTTTGGAGGATGCTTGTTAGCTATTAGTTGGCCTATTAATTGTAGGTTTGTAGCTTAGATTGCAAGTAGAGGGGGTATGTGTATCTGAAGTGAGTGGGCCAGGGTTGGGGTGAATATCACCACCAAGTATTAGGTTGAGTCTATACCTGGTGATGAACTTCAGGAATGTGTTTATTAGTTTGTGGTAGTGTTTGGATCTAGAGCTAATGTTCCTGGGGTCGAGATGTTGATAGACTGAACAAGATGTTGGATAGGATCTGGTACTGTAAGTATGGTTGAAGGTGGAAGGATTTACAGCTGGGGTGATAGTATGGCCTTTTGGGACCTGAAATCCTGTGAGAAACTGGTTTTCATACAAGGTAAGGAGGTATGGTGTGAACAAGAGGGGTAGTAAAGAGGAGTATATCATTATCTGTGATTCAGCTAGTGAGTTAAGGAACTGTTTTACCTGGTGATGCAACACCAGAAGATAGAGTGGTGAGGTAAAGGTACTGGAAGGGGATGGGAGAATGCCAGATGAAAGCTAATAGGTGCTATTAAAATGTAGGTAGTAGAATGGGGGTGGGTGGAATTATCCCAGATGAAAGCAGATAGGATCTAGAAAGTGGGGGAGTGGCTATAGTACTATAAATTTAGAGGTACTGGGGGCGGGAGGGAATTGGGGGCAGGGAGGGAAGCAAAGAGAGCCCGAGCGTAGCGAGCGCGAACGTAGCGGGGCTATTGCAGTTTACAAGGTTTCCTAAGGTGTCCTAAAGCTATAAGGTAAGTATTACAGCTCTTAATGTAAGAGTCAATTTACTTCAGTTACAGGGGAAGGAGGCAACCACTCAAGTAGAAACAAAGAGCCCTACGGCTGACCAATATGGTGACCTACTTAATTACAAAGCACTGTAAATGAAAGCTTAACAAATGCTTTTTGTGTGTGCAACCTACTGTGTTTAAATGTTGAGAGAAACTGATTGCAGTCCTGTAGACACTGTTTTGTAGGGAACTGTAGAGTTCAACTAGGAAAAGAGAAAAGCAGAGATTCTAGGGTAAGCATGAAGGCAACAACAGGCAGTTATTATATAATAATGCATTCAGAAAGGTTTGGTGGGAGGGTAAAGTAGCATACTTCAGAATGAACTAAGATTTATAGCTAAGAAATCTAAGCAAGAGAGCAATGCAGTAAATAAACGCTTGCCAGATTTTAAAGATATACCAGAAAAACTAAATCAATTATTCACAATTGTACAACAGGAAAATTGCCAGTAAAAGCACTTCAGGTATAGCTAGCCCAAGTTATTCAAGTCATAAAAGCACTTCTTCAATGTGTGTGTGCAATTTAAACATTAAAAAACACATGCAGCAAGGAGGAGCTCTGATTATACACTTTCTGTAGGTACAGGCTCAGTTTAAACACAAATATTACCATAGAAATTCAGTAAAGTCACTAGCTACTTATAGAGACTCTGAAAAAAAAATAGAGCAGTCTGTGCAGAATCAGAATTAAGCAGCAGGTCATTCAGTTACACAAGAGTAAGTTTCTTCACTGTATGGATCTTTTACTGTTTTTTAAGTCGCACCAGGTCAGCCAAGGGGGGAAGAGAGAGGGAAATCCTAAGCACCTAGATTTGAAAATGATGCCTGTACTGAATTGTAGCAGTTTAACCTGTTTGAGGAAAGAGGGGGTGGGGAAAAGAGAAGGCAGTGGGAGTGGTTACAGGGAATACCCTGATTGACTCAAGACACCACACCAGAGATAAGTTGAATGTAAGGGCCTAAAATCTGCACTCAGCACTGTGTTATTTGCACTCAGTACTTTAATTTTAATGTTACTTGCACTCAGCACTGTAATTTCACTTATGTTTAGCAGGAAAGACAGACCAACAGTATACAATTTTGGGAAGTTTTACAAGGGTTACTTGTTCAAATGTCAGGCTATTGCAGTTTACAAGGTTTCCTAAGGTGTCCTAAAGCTATAAGGTAAGTATTACCGCTCTTAATGTAAGAGTCAATTTACTTCAGTTACAGGGCACAGATGACAGCTCCACATTTGCAGTCATCTGTGAACTTTATCAGCCAAAGGCTCTTACCATTAGCCTTTATCTCAAAGAAGTAGATGCCAAATAGCGATCCCAGCACAGAGATCTGAGAAATCCTGCTGGTGACCAATCCCTTAGTGGAACTGGTCTCACAAATCCTGATTTCCTGGGTCCTGTCTGTGAGCCAACTGGCAATTCAGGGAGTTAGGTAGGGGTCTATGCCCAGTTTGGTGAGTTTGTCAACTATACCCAAGTGGGGTATTGTACTGAATGCCTTAGCCAGGTCCATGAAGGTGGTCTTCCCCTCATCCATTGCCTCGGTGACCTTCTCCAAGAAGTCCACCAGGTATAGTAGACATGACCTTCCTTTAACAAAGCTAAACTGGGTTGAGTCCAGTGTCTGAAGGTTGCCTATATCTTTGCTGATTATTTCCATGATGATTCATTCCATGGTTTTGTATACTAGAAGAGTCAGACTAATAGGTCTGTAATTTACAGGGTTAGTTGATGGTTCACATATGTCAAATGGAATAACTGTTGCAGCCTCCAGTTGTGGTACAACGCCTGTTTTGAGGCTGTAGTTGAAAAGTGACTCAAGTGGTCCTGATAAGTCATGTTTGAAGCAGTTTAGGAGGCATCCTGGGATATTGTCGGGGCCATTGAGGTTGTGTTGTTGGCTTAGCGAGTGCCTCCATGACCTGCTCCCTTTTAATAGTTGGGGGGTGTTATGCTAGTATGTATTTTGTGGTGGAGGTGGGTGAAGTTTGAGCTGAATTTGTTAACCAGTAAATTTGCTATGTCCACCTGCTCAGTAAAAGTATCACCATTGATAACCAGTTTGGCACATTGATGTGTATTGTCTTTGAAGTTTCGGACATAGCTGTAGAAAGCCTTGTGGTTGTCTTTAACCTATGAGGCTATCTTGACTTCATAATTTGCATTGCTGGACTTAGTCTCTTAAGTTCCCTGTTTAGTTTAATTATACAGTTCCTATCATTATGGGAGTTGCTTTTTTTGATTTTAGACATGACTTTTTTCCCCCTTTGTTCTTTCCGCTATTAGGGTTAGGATTCTACCAGTGCATAGTGTCTCTGTGAACAATTCTGCATAGGCTGTTGTGAACTCAGAGTTTGGAAGGGCATTAAAATTTGGCAAACAGTTGCTTAATAGGATGTAGTTTGCTTTAGAATAGTTCCTGTTGGAAGATTTGCTGGGGTTACTGAGTTGATTTTTATTTCAAAGAGGACAGCTTTGTGGTCATGGCAGCACTTTCCCATATTGCTGAGTATGAGGTCCAGTATGTTTGAATCTCTGGTGGGTGTTTGCACTATCTGGTGAAGCATATTTGTGTTAAAGTCTAGGAATCGTTGGCAATGTGAGTATGAGATAATGTATATTTTCCAGTCTGTAGAATGGTAGTTAAAGTCTCTCATAAATAGGGTATGTGGTTTAATGATGAGTGTTTCCAGTATGTCTAAGTATGAGCTATAGGATTCTAGGAACATAGAGGGTAACCTATAGCTGTTTAGGTTGTGGCATGGGACTTTGTTTATAATGATTTGAACATGGATACATTCGAGAACATCATCCTGTTTAACCAACCTAGAGTTATGCTTGTTGCTAATATAATCTGAGTCTCCTCCACCTTTTGTCCCTCTGTGCAACTGATGGTCTAAATGTGTGAAAGGCACTGAAGCCTTGCACTGCTGGAGTACTTTCTGTGATTTTAAACCATGTCTTGGTAATGGGAAAGATGTCTATATTCTCCAGAGTGAGGAAAGCTTGTAGGGTGTGGACTTTCTTGTTTAAGCTCTTAGCATTACACAGTAACACCTTTAGGTTTCTTTGGGTTTTATTTGCTATGTCAGTAGGTTTGTCAGTTTTGCATTGCCTAAAAAAAGACTCTTAAAAGGTGGATAAAGTTTTAGCCCCTATTCAGAAGCCTAGAGGAGACACATGCATCCCATCGTTTGCAAAACAATGTAGTTTGTTAACCATGTCCTCCTATGCAGACAGATATTGAATGCCACTGGAAAGACACTGGGAACTAAGCCAATTACTGAAGTCAATCATCTTTTGTTTGTACTGTGGCATCATCCTTGGTGAAGATAGAATGCTGCTCAGTGCAAGGCTCATACCAGCCTGAGACATATTCAGAGAGACCAATAATGACTCTCTTCATAGTCTAGGGAAGTGTGTCTTAGGTCTTTAGGTTACTGCAGCAGTAAATGCAAAGGATAGTACAGTTGTGTAAGCAAACTTACCATAATAGTTGATGTTAGAATGATCACTGTTCCAGTTGCTGATCCATCCCCACCTATCTCCAGCCTCCTTGTGTTTCTTGTATATTTTTATTCCAGCATGTGAACATTTACTATTAATATTATCATCATCATCATCCTAGCATTGTCCTACTCACTGAAAGGCTTGGTGCCCAAATCTGACTTTTACTCAGCTCAGCTCAAGTAATGGTTAGGGTGTGTGGAAGATGCCCTGAAGCTTTGGAAGCTGGCTGGTTGTTATGCTTTAGGCAAGACATAATGCATATTGCTTATTTAACACAGCTGTACCTTCTGCACCAATAAAACCATCAGACTTCATTTGGCTTCCCTCAGAAAAGTAAACATCCAGCTAATGTTCAAGTATTAGAAGTGTATTCACTTGTGCCTACAAAGGAAAGTGAAAACAAGGACACTTGAAGAATGCTAGTGTGAAAAAAGTATTTTTTTGAAACAGCTCTTCCTGAGAAGCCTCGTACTCAGCCAGCCTTTTATTTCAGCCTCTGATGTTAGCAGTTTTATCAGTTCACCTGGATATATAATCAAAGTCTCTTTTTTCGTCTTTTGTTATTTGAGTTGACATATTCCTTCAGTGTTTTATTTATTTTAATCATTCTCTGAGTATATTTGATTTGTTCTTCTAAATTATTGGAAACCATCACTTGAACCAAAGATGGAGCTTGAAGTACTTTTTGATGAACAGCTCCAGGAGTCTTCTCAGCCAGTGTTTTCTGTTTGATTTTTTCAGGTTCTCCAAATTCCTTTGCTGGCATCCAGGCAGTGTACTTATTAATAACTGAATTTTACCCAAGCAAACAATTTCATTGTTTTTTTTTTTTCTCAGTTTCTCTTTTCATACTGGTAGAGATAAAATTAAGCTGTTGATTAGTGTGCAGCCATTTTGCAAAGCCCAATAAGGACAGTTAAGTTTACACAGTATCTTCCTACACTGCACATCAACCTCACTCTCCCTGTTGTCAGATAATCCCACCCATCAGAGGGGTACAGCAAGGAAAGGGATTATTAACCATTTTGCAAAAACATGGCATCAGGAAGTACAAGAAGATCAGAAAGAGGTACAAGTTTTACTCAGGTTCTTTAGTTTTCAGAAATACCAAGAACCTTCAGCCTGTACTCAATCTCAGTGACCTAAACCCATTCATTGCAAAATAATTCATTCACATGATCACATTGCATTCACTCCTTCCATGTCTCATATGAGTACTAGATGTGCTGTTTAGACCTCCAGGACATCTGTTTTCAAGTAAAAATCACAATGGATGTTTAGGTAGGAGCCAATCATTTATCAATTCTGAAAACCACAATTTGGTCTCACTTCAGCCTCTAAACTGTCAGACGCATTTCCATAGTTCCAGCCAATCAAACTCAGCAGGGAGTGAAGGTTTTTCTTTTCCTGGTTGATTGGTTCCTAGCTGTTTCAATTGAGAGTAGTTGGAGTCTTTGATGGAGTCTTGGTCCAGTTTGTGAGGTGTTTGATGGATATGCACTCTGAAGACTCAGGACTTTTCTTTCTGTAGACAGGATTATATTTCTTCACAATGCATTAGTTATCACACATACTCAATTGGTCCCTGTGTATATGCATTTGATCCGATGTTATCTTTTCTGTCTAACTCAACAAATACTTTATTGGATCAAATTGGCTTTTATCTTGATGCTTTTTCAACCTCTTAGATCAAGGACTGAGGCTGCCCCTACCCATAATTCTCCCCAATACCTCGGATCTCATTTCTTACCTGCTTGGTCAAGCTGCAATTCAAGAGGCTCAATGCTCATCTTTAAGAAAAGTGAATTGTGTTGTTCCAGTCATCTTTAGAGGCATTTGTTACTCTATTTACTCATTCTAGTCTTATTATTATGGGGTTCCATAGATTTAGCCTATTTCTAAGCTTTTTTTTTTTTTTTTTTTTGGTCTGTCGGGATTTTCCTCCCATTCTTCTTCTCCTATTCAAGAAAAATAGTCTCTTCTTTCCTTGCTACTTCTACTAGAATAGTAGTATGCTGGAGATGTTATTTTTATGGTTGGCAATTTTGCTATTGCCTTTTGTGATTGTTGTTGTTGCTGTTGTGTTATTATTGCTGTGGGGATAATGTCTGACAAAGCCTCTGGATTTAAAAATGTAGTGTCTGTGGATGCAAGATTCCCCCACAAGATCCCCACTCTCTGTGTGTTACTACTGTTTAGAGGTCAGTCACTTAAACATTGAGTGCATGTCTTGCACTTCCTTTGGAACCAGGGCTTTTGTAAACAGGAGAAAAATTAGTGCTCAAAGGTCTCCCTGCCTAAGCAGGAGATTTAACTTCTGCAGCTTCTTTTTCAGCCTCTACGTCTGCTAAAAAGCCAGACAAATCCAAGTCTACTAAAGCAAAGGAATGAGAGAGAGAGAGAGAGAAAGAAAAGTAAAGAAAAAGCAAAGGGATATATCACTCAATAGATCCCTGGATCTGTCAGGTCTTTCTGGCACAGCACCAATGACTGTTAGACACCTGGATCCTACCATGGGATAGAACCAGACTAGGATCTAATTTCCATTCTCCACCTTGACATTTTTCACTGGAGTCAGCTAGTCCTTGGCACTACTCTTATTTTACAAGACAGATCTACCCATCAATCCTCCAGACCACCCACGGTGTCATCTTCATGCAGGTCCTTTAAGATCATCTAAGACCCTTTCAGAAGCCAATGTCAACAGGATGATGGTGGAAATTTCTTCATACACAAATTCAGTCCTCCAGGCACCTACCCCACTGGGGACTTTAGTGCATATCCAAACAGCTCCATTATTGGTATATCCTTCTCCGGTCTGACCATCCAGTCTGGTGCTTACAGTTCCATGTGACTCCAATAAGATGTCCTTGTCAGAATCGAGAATTTGGTCAGCTTCCACTCAGGTGGTTTCCCTCACCCTTTTGACACTGGCTCTGTCAGATCATGAAGAGTCTTGTAGCTGAGAGGTCGAGGCTGACATACTGCATTTGGGGTTGACTTAGTGGATTTTGGAGCCATTTTTGCTCCTAGGCAATTACGCCCTGGATAGCACAGCTCTGATATCTGCTTCATGGCTGTGGAAGTTCCTTTTTCAGTCTCCTTGGGTCCAAGGAACAAGTTCTTTTGCACTGGTTTCAGCTTTGGCTTTCGAGGCATCTAAGGGCGTTCTGTCTACGTCAAGAGAAAGGAGGTATCTCATACTCACTCTGCACCACCTTGACCTTCCTCAGATCCTGTTGTTCGGGCTTTTGCTCATCCTACCAGATAGGGAGAGGCAGTCTGTTTAAGTCTCAATGACTCCTGCTTAGAGAGTTCTCATTCCAGTTCTGAACTTTCTGCAGGGCCTGCACCCAGTGAAGGTCACAGGAAACAGACTTGCAAGAGGAGGCATCTTGACTCTTCCCAGGGGTCACTCACTGAAGATGCTGATGTTGAGGAAGAGGAGGAATCCCTAGGGTCCCTCTGGAAGATATCCCCTTCATAATCATTCTTGAATTGATGATGCAGAGACGGGTCTGATTCAACAAAGCACCCTCCCCGGAGGAGTCAATGTTCTTTGAGGTTACTGGGGCTGGCTCATCAACCTCCTTCATGGTCAAACCTGCTGATAAACTAATTGACTTGGGCTCTCTGTGGGTTGGAAAAAAAACAGTTGGTGGAGCCTGTTTCCAGGAACCCAATAAAATATTGGTAGCCCCCCCATTAATGGTTCTCATCGGAGCAAGGGTTTCCTGTTAGATGCCATGGTGCTTGCAGCAACCACTGAAAAGGAGCTTATCAAACACAACACCTCTGTATATCCCTTTAACAGGGAGTCCAGGGCAGTGGAAAGGTCTGGGAAATGGTCTTGCACTTCAGCTCTGTTATCTTTTCACACGGTGAATGATCTCACTCACATGACTCATTTCAAGAGGGATCTGACTCAGGAGCTTTCCAAATCCTTATCTGGTAATTAGCCTGCCAACATAAAAAAACTGCAGTATACCCATCAGCCAATATCCAGTGTGTCCACACACCTGCTTTCCAATGCAGCAAATGGCACATTGAGAGTGGCAGACCCTGACATTGCTATCTGCACGCATGCCTGGATGCATAACTGTAATTTTGCAGAGAGCCTCAAGATATCCATCATCAATGCTCCCTTCAGCTGTTCACCCTTTTTGGACCAAAGGTCAAAGATACACTGGCCAAAAGTGTGCAGGAAGACAAGACTCTTCTGTAGGCATTCATTTTTCCACACCAAAGGACTTTTCCTGGAATAAGGATGGTAGAAAGAAGTTATTGTTTCAAAAGTCCTAGGGTTTTGCACAAGTCACTTCTACTGACAGATCCCCCTGGGGCAAGGGGGAATAACTTCAGTAGATGTCACTCCATGGGCAGAGGCAGACTGTAAAATCAAGGGTTTTGAGGTCCCTTTACTGAGAAGCCCTTTCAGCACTCCTGAACAGTTGCCTGATTGCGGCAGTGTGGAGGTAGTTGTGAGCACTTATTTCTGCACCGTCTTGCCCAGCTTGTCATCACCCATGATTTGTGGGTGAAGAAGATAATCACTCAAGGCTATATTATTCCCTTTTCCTCCTCCCTGCAAACAAAAAAGGGAATCCCCCATGTTCCCTCATGTCACGGGTAATTATCAGTAGCAGAAGTGTCCAAGCTGCTAGAAAAGTGAGTCATACAGAAGGTCCTACCAGACCAGCAAGGATTTAGAATTTATTCATGATTATTTTTGGTTCTGAAAAAGACCAGAGACCTCAGGTCTATTTTTGATGTGGTTCAGTACATTTTACATCTTCTGAGGGAAGAAGACCAAATGTGCTCAAGAAATCTTCAGAATGTCTACTAACATATCATGATAGTGAGACAGTCCAAAAAATTTTCCTGCTCCTAGCTGCGAGATGTTTTCATTTGAGAGCACTGTCCTTTGGTCTCTCCCCAGTCCCCAAGTGGCTCACCAAATGCATAGCAGTAGTTCCATCATATCTAAGGTTGCAAAGGTTCTGGTTATTCCCTTACTTAAACAACTGACTTCTCACCACACCTACCAAAAGTCTGCTTATCGACTGCAGGGACTTCTTACTCCAATTAGCTCCAAGATTAGGGAATCACAATTAATCTAAGCAAAAGCCAGCTGACTCCAACACAAACAATAGAGTACTCATGGTGCCACCTCTATACAACTTCCCAAATTGTTACGTTTCCAGAATCAAGATCATCATCAAGCTTCTGAGGTCCTGTCTTAAAACCCAGCAGCAAGAGTAATTCTCTGTCCACTGGGTTCAATGGTTGCTGATATTACATGAGTCTTCCAGTGGACCCTGTCTGTTCAATGGTTGTTGATGTATCAACCCCTTCAATTCCCCATATGTCTCATACAATATACTGGAGTCACATTCTTTGGTGGTTGACCTCCCCATAGTCAAATGGGGCCATTATTTCACCCTTCCACCACCAGCAGCCATTGTCACCACAAATGCCTCTTGTCTGGGGTGGGAGGAGCATTTTGAAGGGAAGATAACCCAATGCACATGGTTGACAACAGAGGCCAGACTTCACATCAACATCTTGGAGATAACTGAAGCCCACCTAGCATTGCAAGCATTCCAGGACTCCTTGCCCAAGGTTGTGATAGCCATCCAGATGGACAATATGGCAGTGGTCTGGTATGTCAATAAACAAGAGGGAACCTGCTCATACTCTCTATGCTGGTAAGCTATGAGGGTGTGGCAGTGGGCAAAGTTTTCTCAGTTTCTGCTGGCAATGCACATCTCAGGGCATTCCATTGTCTAGGCTGACAAACTGAGCAGGTCTATTCTTCTGCCTCATGAGTTGTCCCTCAACCAGTCAGTGACAATAATGATTTTCAGTTACTGAGACCAGCCATGCTGTGATCTTTTTGCTTTCTGCAAGAAATGCAGTAATTTGCACTGATTCCCCCAGTGAGGCAGTCACTGAGGGATGCTGTAGTCCACAACTGGCCCTAGGTCTCCTGTATACTTTTTCACCCATTACCCTTATAACCAAATTTCTACAGAAATACATAAGTTGCAAGACAACAGTGATTCTCATTGCTCTCTTCTGAACTCAGCAATTCTGGATGTCCTTCCATGTTATTATTGCAGTATTCTTCATCTAAGGGATCTCCTGCCAAGTGTAGCCCAATGTTTGGCTACTATACCAAAGCTTTCTGCTCCTGTAGGCACTGTACATCACACGTATGATCCTTATGCATAATATAGGACATAAAGGTGATGCTTGGATGTAGATACTCATAACTTCTTTGCCACCATTCTGAATGCCCTTCTGTTGTACTGGTTAGAAAACCATGTTTTCAGATAAGTAACCCATTGGGGTTTCTTTTTTTGCTTTCCTTATTGTTGTGGTTGTGTTCATGTCATCCAGAAAGGGAAAATGTCAGTGTGGAAGGCAGACTCCCCATAAAGACCATCATGTCCAGTGTCTTTTTTGTTTGGGTGCTTCCCATGATCAGATGCAGTATTCTGTCAGGAATTTGTGCCTCAGACCCTATGTAGTTGCCTCTCCTCTTTATCCATATACCTGGAGAACCAATGTCTCAAGTTGCTAACTCAGGATGCTATGGAAGAATCTTCCCATCCTGAGGACCAGCTGTCTGTCTGATCCAGCTGCTGTCCAGCCTCCTTGGATGTCTCTTTTGAGGCTGGTGAAAGCCCAAAAGACTGTCTGTCACTTGCTTTGGCTTCCTCTACCCTGACCCAATTGGAGGCCAGCATGGATCCAGCTTCTTGCACATCCTTGGAGGCTTTAAAAACATCTGTGCCTGACTTTGAGGGGGAACCTTGGCTGATTATATCTAAAGGACCAAGGGGAGATTCCTCAAATCTTATTGAGGGAGGAGATAGAATCATGTTGGGGATCTAATGCTCCAAGGGTGTTTTGAGTGGACATCCTACAGAAAAAGAAACAGAAGACATAGAATATTTCCCCTGTTGTGAAGGATCTCCAGTGTGAATGTTAGGATTTTACTCAGGATTTATTTAATGTTTTGATGGCTTTGAAGCCACCTCAAGGCATCTCTATTCCTACTCCTCACAGGTGTTATACTCCACTCAAGAGGCATAGGGAACTGGTTTCCTTGATGAGGATCTTGACTCAGGGGAAGAATAGCTTATTCTTTCCAAATCCCTTCCCCCTTAGACTACAGTTCAGAAGAGGAGAATTCCTTAAGTCTAGACTCCCCTTTGGAAGAGCTTTCCCTTGGGGACACTATTGCCTGTATGATGGTCTATTTTAAGTGGGATTATTCTCAAGTCTTTGATATTCAGAAAAGATATTATGAGCTACTACAAATGGAGTCTCCCAAACCATCTGCCATTCCTGCTGTTCAGACTGCCCTTTCGGATACCTTTTCAGCAGCTTCTGTAGCCGGATTTTCAGCTTCCGGCAGCTAAGAAGCTAGATAGGTTCTATAAAGTGCCTGAGAAGTGCAAATTTCTTTATAAATGCATTTCTGCTTACCCTTCTGTAGTGTCAGTCTGTTATGTCTAACCATCCATGCTGCTGCCCTCCACCAAACTTTTGCTTTCTGATAAGGACAGTTGGAGCATGGAGAGGTTGGGCAAGAACATTTATACTGCTGCCACTTTGTCAGTTATGGCCATTTACTACCAGACCTATATGATCAGGTATATTTTGGCTCTCCTGTCTCAGGTTTGGTGGTTTCTGACCTCCCTGACTTTGAGAGGAAGGCTTCAGCCCTTTACCTACTGGGCTCCACTTCGCAAGTTGCACCATTCAGTCAAATGCAGCTATGATGCGGGTGATTCCCCCTTCCAAGGCTGCTCTGTTGTGTTCAGTTATGAGGCATTATTCTTGGCTTCATCTTCTAGCTTTGACTGATGACATTAAGGCAAAACTTCTGGATGCTTCTTCAGATAATAAAAGTCTTTTTGGATCTGCTGCTGCTGACCTTCTCAAGACCCTCCAAGACAAGGGCTAAGTCTTGCAGGAGCTGAAACAAATTTTTGTTTCTCCCATTCCTAAATTTCAAAGGAATTATCCCTACAAGACTACCTTAATCCACAGGCAATTCCATCCTCCTCCCAATGACAAAAAGTGTTGTAGGCATTTGACCCCTTGATTTGTCTACTGAGACCTCTGCCTTCCAGAAACTTTCTTTTCTGGGCAAGACTGGTTCTATTTGACAGTTTGCTTCCTCCTTCCCTCGGCTAAGTTCCCTTGTCCCTCTGTCTTTCCCAGACTCTTCCAAATTGGCTAAAAATCACTTCAGATTCTTGGGTTCTGTTCATTATCCATAAGGGATATTTCATATTTTGGAAGTCCCTTCCTCCCTTTCAGGCATTCCTCAACCTCATTGGGAATAGCTCTCTCATTTCCCAGAAGTTCTTCATTCTCTTTTATCTCAGAGCACAATTCAAGCTGTGCCTCTCACCCAGGTAGGGAAGGGTTTTATTCCAGAATGTTGTTGGCCACATGAAAGGAGGGTACATGGAGGCCAATTCTAGATCTTTCCCTTCTCTTCTTCTGCAGGCCTTTCTGGTATCTCTGTATCCCCAGGATGTATATCTTCACATCCCCATCTGTCCTTAGAATTTTTATGTTTCTCTGTTCCTTGGGTTTTCATTTCTCTGCTTTGCACTTTGGCCTCGTGACTGCCCCAAGGGTATTCACTGAATGCCCTGATGTTCTTCGTGTTTCACTGTTGCAGTTATCACATTTGGGTTATCTGCTTGCAGTAGCCCTCAGTCGGCCTGATTAACAAAGTCTTGGGTCTTGTGTCGGTTGCTGTCTCTTCTTCTGTGATGTCAGGTGGTCAGGGGTATAAAACATGCAGCCGACGCCATTACATCAGTCTTTCTTGCCGTGTGGTGCCCGAAGCAGAAGCAGTTCGCAAGTGCCGGTCAGCCGACTCCTGAAATTTTCATTTTCGAGTTTCAAAACCAAAGTCTTCAACTAAAGCTAAGTATCCCATTGGGGAAGCTTTTTCTTGCTCTAAACCGATGTCAGTAAAAGTAAATAATTGTATTTCTTGTGGAAAGCAAATATCTCATAAAGATTTCCATTCGTACTGTATTCCTTGCCTAGACCTTGAACACGATGTACCTCACTGTCAGTTTTGTGCCTTATTTAAACAGCAAACTATCTGTCGTCGGTATATTTTCACTTCTAAATATTTTGGTACTCGGTTCAATTATCCAGATATGTCTTCGGTAAGCCATCCGACTACCGACATTCTGAAAAGATGCAAAGATAAAGACAGAGACAGGCTGCCTAGGTCCAAAGCTGATGACGACGCTTCTCCTAAGCCATTTTGCCGGTACTCAGTCAGGGGCTTTCACAGCCCCTGATACCCGCTACTTTAGATTCACAGGCCTCTACTGAGATCCATTTGGAGTCCAGTATGCCAAGAGAAACTTCAACTGTGGAACCTGCGGATGTCCCTACCTTGGATGAGTCCAGAGCCGCTGTGCAGGCACCGGCTTCTGAGGGTGTATTCAGGCCTATTGACTTGCATATTAAACCGATGCCATCTTCTTCTTCAAGGCCTAAAACCCAAACCATGCCTAGAAATCCAACGCCAAGACCGCATGGTCAGGCCTCTGTGCCTAAAAAACAAATGATAAGAATGTCTGAAGACCTTATTACTTTAATCAGGGGAAGCCAACCTTCCCCTCTAAGAGACCAAGGACTGAGTTTGCTTATGATACTTCTGACCAGGATTCTGAAATTTCTTTCTCCTCTGATGACCAGGATTTACCTTTATCTACCTATGAGGATTCTGATGCTGAGGACTCTATTCCCTCTGCTTCCCCCCCAGAGGATTTCTCTTTTGGTGAAACCTTGCATACTCTTAGGGAGCATTTTTGTTTGGAAAGTTAGGATTATGCTGATTCTAAAAAGAGGCTTAGGGATTTCTTACTCCTGCCCCAGCACAGGCCTTTAGCTATCCCTCCTGTACTAGACATTGTTGATGATGCTTTTTCAGAATCTAGCTTGGCTCCTGACTCTCTACCTCCTGCTCTCAGAAAACCTGATAGATATTACAGGGTTCCTGACTCTCACAAGTTCCTTTTTAAAAATCCTACTGCTGATCCTGAGACCATTTCAAAGGGACCCAAGGGCATTAAGGCTACAACTGCCAAAAAACCCTACCCCCTCTGATAGAGACTCCAGGGCGCTGGATAGATGGGGTAAGAAGGTATACACTTCTGCAACCTTGGTCATTAGGGCCTTAAACTGCCAGTTTAATATGTTAAAGTATCAGCAGCATATTATTGGATTGCTTAAACAGAAAATGATGTTGATTCCTGATTGTGCTGAAAATAAGGATTTACTGGATTTAATGCATTCTGCTGAACAGGTTGGAAAAGATACTTTGCAATGTGGTTGTGATCCACTAGAAGCATCTTGCAGGGCTGCTGTCACTGGGTCTGTACTTAGAAGGCATGCTTGGCTTAAGGAGCAATCCTTGCCAGATCATGTTAAAGCTAAATTGCTGGATGCTCCTTTAAATCAGGACCGCCTGTTTGGCAACAAAGCAGAAGCTGTTCTTAAAAAGATGGAGGAAAAAGCTAAATTTATGCAAGCTGTTAAACGATTTCCTACAAATAAAACCTCCAAGATTTAGTAGGCATTGGCCCTCTAAGAATTGGTCCTTTCCTGCCTCTTCCAGGCCCTCTCAGTCCAAACCCAGACCCAGCAGAACGCCCAGGCTTCAGTCCCAGGGTACGCACCGGACTAAGCAGTTGGGGGTTCCCACTTCCAAATCAGGGAGTAGTAAAGCTCTCCCCTATGGTAAACTGTCTCGATGACTTAACTTTAAAACTTCCAAGCCCTTCTCAACTGACTGCTCCTTTAGGGGGAAAGATCGCTCTGCAGGCAAAAAACTGGGAACTCATTACCCATTACAAATGGGTTTTAAATATACTTTCCCAAGGATACAGATTTCACTTCCACACATTACCAACCCCAAACAGTTGGCCAGATCTACACCCAAATCAGTGGGCAGAGGCTCAAAAGCAAGTACTCTCTCTCTTAAGCATAAAGGCTATTCAAACTGTACCAGAAGAGGAAAAGGGACAAGGTTTCTACTCAAGACTTTTCCTGGTACCCAGAAAAGACAACTCATGGCGTCCTATCCTGGACCTGTCTACCTTATACACCTTTTTGATGATTCCAAAATTCAAGATGTTAAGTCTTCACCAGTTGCTTCCTATGTTAGGCAACACTCAATTTAAAGGAAGCCTACCTGCACATCCCAATCTGGGAATCATGCAGAAGATACCTACGCTTCAAAGCAGGCTACATGCACTATCAGTTCTCTGCACTGCCCTTTGGCTTATCTACTGCACTCAGGGTATTCACAAAGTGCCTAGCTCCATCATTGCATTTTGCAGGCAAAGAAATATTCAAATATACCCATACCTGGACGATTGTCTAATTCAGGCAGAAAGACAGGATATACTTTTGAATCATCTGGCATTTGTACAAAAGGTGCTAACTTGTCTGGGGTACACCATAAACGAAAATAAATCACATCTGGTACCCTGTCAACAAATTATATTCCTGGGAGCAAGTTGAATACAACTTCCCAGATGGCTTTCCTCATGCCAGAGAAACAAATTAATTTGACAAGCTACTTCAAACTAATGGCCACAAAAACCTTGCTATCTGCAAGGCAAATACTGCAAGCCATGGGGTTCATGGCCTCCTGCATTCTTCTAATTCCATACGCAAGACTGCATATGACACAATACCACACGGGTCTGCTAGAAGGGGCGTCTGGATCCAAAAATCTGCCACAATACGTAAAATTTCAAGACTTTTATTGGCAAATACATATAAAAATGCTGTACATAAATAAAAGTATCTTAATAGGAAATACCCTGGGTGTCAGTTTGATAGGTGGATTTTAAGTAATCACTAGAATTGTTTAAATAATCAAAAAACAATTGTAGTTCATGTAAGGAATCATTCCATATAATAAATATATCGTCCAGGAATCGAACGTAACATTTAATGGCCGTCATCCACTTACTTGGGAATACTACTGCTTCTACACAGTTTAACAACACCAAATTAGCAAAAATGGGTGCACAAGCTGCGCCCATCGCTACACCATTACTTTGTTTGTAATATTCACCTTCATAAAATATGAAATTAGTTTTTAATACTAAATCCATAAATTCCAGGGTTAATAACACTTCATCCCATGGAAACTCAGCATATTTTTGAATAATTTCCTTAAATTTTGTAAGGCCATCATCCTCAGGAAATTCCGTAGTTGATTACATTGTAGAATTTAAGCAAGTTGTACAGAAACTCAACCTAGCAGTATTTTTTCATGATAGCAATAGGGCAAATGTTAATAGTATGTACAAAAAACCTAGTACCTTTAATCCACCTTTGAATTCCACTTTAGCTACTTACGAGAAGGTGGTTATAGATGGAATGTACGAAATATATAATAGTTCCAAAAACAAAAAAATTAGGTATAATTTAACCAAAAATGAACATGATTTATTACGTCAAATACAAAATGATCATCATATACGGGTTATGAAACCCGACAAAGAGGGAGGTATAATGTTGTATAATACACAAGATTATACTAATAAAATGCACACTATACTGTTAGGGTCTGGAAACTACGAAATTTCATCATTAAATGAAGTCAATATAGGACATCATAAAATTGATTTGTTTTTGGAAGACCTTTTGTTGGATAATAGCATAGACGTGGAATTATATAATTTTTTGAAAGTGAAACATCCAGTTCTTGCTACCATTGTAGGAATTCCGAAGATGCACAAGGACTTAAAGGATACACCCTTTAGGCCCATCATTTCGGGCAATAAATCCAAAGCTTTTCCCTTTGGATGAGTGATAGACAAATGGTTGAAATTCATATACAAAAAAAAATCCCATATTATTATTGATTCATGGGACTTTTGGGTTAGATTAACTCCCAAAAAAAATACAATAAAGGTATTATTTTTGCAACAATTGATGTCATAGATTTATTTTCGTGTATTCCTGAGGATGATGGCCTTACAAAATTTAAGGAAATTATTCAAAAATATGCTGAGTTTCCATGGGATAAAGTGTTATTAACCCTGGAATTTATGGATTTAGTATTAAAAAATAATTTCATATTTTATGAAGGTGAATATTACAAACAAAGTAATGGTGTAGCGATGGGCGCAGCTTGTGCACCCATTTTTGCTAATTTGGTGTTGTTAAACTGTGTAGAAGTAGTAGTATTCCCAAGTAAGTGGATGACGGCCATTAAATGTTACGTTCGATTCCTGGACGATATATTTATTATATGGAATGATTCCTTACATGAACTACAATTGTTTTTTGATTATTTAAACAATTCTAGTGATTACTTAAAATTCACCTATCAAACTGACACCCAGGGTATTTCCTATTTAGATACTTTTATTTATGTAGAGAATAATCATTTTAGCTCTGAAATACATAGGAAAAGTACATTTAGTGACACTTATCTGGAATACACTAGCTGTCATCCCTACAAGCAAAAAGCCAGTATAATCAAAGGTCAATGTATTAGGGCTGCCAGGATGACTTCTGAGTACAATGTAATGCTTAAGGAATTAGATTTTATTGGTAACATGTTTTACAAAAGAGGATATCCCAGTTCCCTTATAGACAATACTATAAAATATGTAAAAAAGGAATGGGGTAATATCTATAAACCCCTTTTGGGGAGGGGTGAGGAGAATATACAGCAAGGTACATTGAATCAGAATCAATTTTAGCGGGCATGTATTTTACAGTTTGGAGACGCTGTAAAGAACATCAAGGATGTAATAATTAATAATTGGAATATTTTAAAATCCGAGGAAAATATAAATAAAATATTAGGGGAATGTCCCACATTTCTATATAAGACAGGTTTTAATCTTAAAAATCAATTTGAGATGAAGAACAATATTATAAATGGAAACAGGAAGGGTGGTACTCGAAAATGTGGAAAATGCAATCAGTGTCATGCCATTATGGAAGAGGCTACACTTAAACTGGAGAACATTGTTAAAATTTCAGTATGGTAACTGTAGAACCCAGCATGTGGTATACCTGGCTAAATGCACAAAATGTCCCAGTTTTTATGTGGGAAAAACAGATAGATGTTTAAGGAATAGGATCTATGATCATGGTTATTGTATAAAGAAAAAAGATGAGACTAATGCTTTATTTAGACATCTAAGTGTAAATTCAGGATGTGTTGAATTTAAATTTGCCATATTAGAGCAGGTGAGGGTAAACCCTAGGGGGGGGGGGCATCACCAAGAAACTTAATGAGAGGGAAACAAAATGGCAAATATTAGTAAATGTCACAGTGCATCCAGGAATAAATGATGACATATCTATTAGAGCCATACTGGAATCTAAAATGTAAAGCAGATTGTTTCACCATATAGAGATTTTAATTATCATGTAGGTTTTATTATTATTAAATCAAAGTATTGTGCTTTTTTATTATTTTTTTATTGCATACTCATTTTCAATATATGTACATTTATTTATTTAGCACGGAGCACTTTAAAAAAGTGATGTGGTTGAGATTTAATTACTTGATTAGAAGCAGGTGTTTCATCAGCTTACCATAGTATTTAAGGAATAATGAATTGTAAATTAGTGTTCTGATGAAATCTATTAAGGAGATGAAAGCGCTTAACTACTACAGCATTTTTATATGTATTTGCCAATAAAAGTCTTGAAATTTTACATCTTGTGGCAGATTTTTGGATCCGGACACCCCTTCTAGTAGACCCGTGCGGTATTGTGTTATTGGTTATCGTCTGCTGGCTTGTTCACTTTTATAAGACTGCATATGAAGAAACTACAGTGGTATCTAAAAAGCCTATGGTGTCAACATTCTCAGGATCTAGAAGCAATGATCCCTGTCATACCTTGCCTACGATTAGAGTTCCTTTGGTGGGCAGAGGCCTGCCACCAAAACAAGGGACTATCATTCACTCTACCCCCTGCCACCCATACCCTAACAACAGATGCATCAGACTATGCATGGGGTGCTCACCTGGCAAGGAAGTGCATTCAGGGCAAATGGAATCCAAGTCAAATGCACCTGCATATCAGTCAAAAAGAAATGTTAGCTGTACAGAATGCTCTGACAGCCTTCAAGGACCACATTCTTCCAGGACAATTAATGGTAAAGACGGACAACACCACTGTTATGTGGTACATAAGCAGGGGGTACCCATTCTTACCCCTCTGCAGACTAGCCATGGCTCTGTGGAACACAGCCTTGAGCTACCAAGTGCATCTACAGGCTCAATTCCTGCCAGGAAAACTAAATGCACTGCCAGATGAACTAAGCAGAAATCTCATGGACCCACACGAGTGGAAACTGGAATCAAAGACTTTCAACATGTTGACAAACAAATGGGGAGCCCAGATATAGACCTGTTTGCCTCCCCCCAGAACTACCAATTGGACAAATTTTGCACAAGGACTCCCCACAAACAAGCTTGGAAAATGGATGCTCTGTCCTTCAGCTGGAAAACCTATCAGTTTATGACTCTCCTCTTCAAAGTACTACTAAAGATCAAACAGGACAAACCAAGGACGATATTGATTGCATCAGACTGGCCACGCCAACACTGGTACCCCCTCTTGCACAGTGCTGGCTCCATGGCACCTGCCTCAGACCCCTTCCCTGTTGTCACAGCAGGAAAACCAGATTCTGCAGCCTCAGCTTTAAACCCTGAACCTGGCAGCCTAGCTGATTACCTGATCTCTCCAATACCATCCATCAGTAAACAAGTGTTGGATATCATTTTAGAGACAAGCAGGCCTAGTACTAGAAAATCTAATCTCTCCAATACCATCCATCAGTAAACAAGTGTTGGATATCATTTTAGAGACAAGCAGGCCTAGTACTAGAAAATCTAATCTCTCCAATACCATCCATCAGTAAACAAGTGTTGGATATCATTTTAGAGACAAGCAGGCCTAGTACTAGAAAATCTAATCTCTCCAATACCATCCATCAGTAAACAAGTGTTGGATATCATTTTAGAGACAAGCAGGCCTAGTACTAGAAAATCTAATCTCTCCAATACCATCCATCAGTAAACAAGTGTTGGATATCATTTTAGAGACAAGCAGGCCTAGTACTAGAAAATCTAATCTCTCCAATACCATCCATCAGTAAACAAGTGTTGGATATCATTTTAGAGACAAGCAGGCCTAGTACTAGAAAATCTAATCTCTCCAATACCATCCATCAGTAAACAAGTGTTGGATATCATTTTAGAGACAAGCAGGCCTAGTACTAGAAAATCTTATGCTGAAAAATGGAAAAGATTCTGTGCCTGAAACCAATCTCAAGGGATGGGCACAGCAGCACCCAACTTACCTCAGATTCTTCAATACTTAACTGAGATGCTTCACAAGGCCCTTTCTTTTTCCTCCATCAAAATTCATGCGTCAGCCATTTCAGCTCATTATAACACAGATCCACCCCTCTACTCTCATCCACTGCTCAAGCAGTTCCTCAGACGGGCCAAAAATGTAAGACCACCCAGGAGAGCCCCCTACTTCAGCCTAGGACCTTAACTTTATATTGGAGAAACTCACTCTTCCTCCTTTCGAGCCAGCTGCAAGTGCAGATTTAAAGTTCCTTTTTTGGAAAACAGCCTTCCTTTTAGCAATCACTTCAGCAAGAAGGGTATCTGAATTACAGACCCTTATGGCAGTGGAGCCTTTCATCATCTTTCATGCGGACAGGGTGTCCCTCAGAACCAGTCCCTCCTTCATGCCCATGGTGGTATCAATTGTGGCTCTTAATCAGCCAATTCATTTGCCAACCTTCTTTCCTAATCCACAGAACAAAAGGGATCAGATACTGCACTCCTTAGATGTGCACAGACAACTTAGATTTTACCTGGACAGAACTAAACCTCAAAGGAAATCTGAACAACTGCTGGTGGCATTTGCTGCAGGGGCAGAGGGGAAGGCTATTTCAAAACAAACCATTTCTAAATGGATAGGCCATTGCATTCATTTCTGCTATAAGCACCATGGAAAACCTACCCCACAGGGGATCAGACCCCATTCAACCAGGGCTGCATCTATCTCTACAGCCTTTTTCAGAGGTGTCCCTACCAGGGACATCCTAGAAGCTGCTACCTGGAGTTCTGTACATACTTTCACCAAGAATTACCATTTGCCAGTTTTCTCTAAATTCATCTCTGGCTTTGCCATTGCAGTCTTGCAGGGCCTTATAGCTGGTCCTAATGCTATCTAAATTCCTCCTCCCATCCTTAGCTTTGGGAATCTACCCAAATGTGATGACTGCAACAGTGAAACACGAAGAACATAGTACATTTGTGTACACTTACCATAAATTTTGATGTTCAAGTGTATTCACTGTTGCAGTCCTGGTTACCCTCCCTCCAGCCCCCTGACTTCTTTTGGCTATACCTCTACTCTCCTTCACTATGCTTAAAAGCGTTTTGGTGTATTTGTTTTTTTGATGGAGGTATAACCTTGTACACACACACACACACACACACACACACACACACACACACACACACACATATATATATATATATATATATATATATATATATATATATTTTTTTATTGCTTCCTATTAGGGGGGCACCTGACATGTGGGGCAAGAAAAACTGATGTAATGGCATTGGCTGCATGTTTTATACCCCTGACTACTTGATATCATGGAAGAAGAGACAACAACCAACGCAGGACCCAAGACTTTGTTAATCAGGCTTACTGAGGGCTACTGCAAGCAGATAACCCAAATGTGATGACTGCAACAGTGAATGCACTCAAACATCTACATTTACTGTAAGTGTACACAACTGTACTTTCCTGTCATTGCTTTTGGCAGGATTCTAGGTATTCAAATTTTTCCCTATCTAGATGATTTGCTTATTCAAGCTCCTTCCCCCAACTCTCTGCTTCAGGATCTCAGGTTTACTACTTGCCTATTGCACAGTCTGGGAAGCACTATAAACCTCCAAAAATCAGCTGATGCCTTCCCAGGATCATATTTTTTCCTTCGCTGTAGACTTCAGACAGTTCCCATGTTGGCATCTCTACCTGCCCACAATGCTCTGTCTCTAATAACCTTTTTACAGTTCCTTCTTCCTCTAGCATCTGCCACAGCCAGGGTACTACTCAGGGTCCTAGGATTGATGGCTTCCACCATTCCCATGCTCCGTCTTGCCAGGCTCCATATGAGGAAACTTCAGTGGTACCTGTAGTCTGTGTGGCTTCAACATTGCCACCTCCTGGAGCTCTAAATACCTTTCCTTCCCTGTCTCAAGTTTGGACTTCAGTGGTGGATTCATCAACTTTCTCTTAACCTGAGACTTCCTTTTCAAGTGACATTTCCCACTCAGAAGTTCTTTACCGATGTCTCAGACTGTGAGTAGGCTGCCTCCTGTGGTCCCCTGAAAGATTCAGAGTCTCTGGCCTCCTCATCAGAGGTCAGACCACATCAACATATAGGAGATGAGGGCTCTGCTTCTGCACTGCAAGCCTTTCATTTCCTACTTCATCCGGGGCCCCTCAAAGTTTTCACAGATGATACCACAGTGATGTGGTATGTCAAGAAATGGGGTGGGTGGACAAAGTCCTATCTTCTTTGCAGACTAACTCTTCAGGTCTGGCATGTAGCTATCCAGTATTAAGTGACTCTTAAGGCAATTAGCATTCCCTCAGAGCACAATCTAGTGACAGACTCTTTGAGCAGGTCCAGCACAGAAGCTCACGAATGGATGCTTCACAGACGTGTCCCTGAACATTGTCAATCTGTGGGGTATTCCTCAGGTAGATCTTTTTGCCTCCCTTCTGAACAGACAACTTCCTCTATTCTGTTCCATAATCCCAAGTCCTCTGGCTTGGAAAGTGGATGACATATTTTCCTTGTAAGGGGATATTTCTGTACACCTTTCTCCCACTTCCACTGTTACAAGTTCTGCCAAGATCAGGCAGGACTCTCCCAAAATCTTGCTGGTGACTCCTTTTTGGTACAGACAGCATTGGTTACCATTTCTTTCTCAGCTGGCCAGGGGCAATCAGCACAAGTTACCTTACCGGGTGGATCTTCTCCCATAAGACAAGGGAGCTCTTATCCATCCTCACATGTCCACTGTTTAAATGACACTAAGTGATAGAGTTTTGACCCCTTTCAGGTGTCTCTTTTATGAGGATGTTCTTTGGGTTCTGCAGAAAACCAGCGAACCCACTACCAGGAAATCATATATGTACAAATGGAAGAGATTTTCTGTCTGGTGCCTCTCACAATCAGGATCCACTATCAGTGGATGTTCCTTTGTTTTCTTTTATTTGTGTGGTCTGCTCCATGCTGGGTTGGCATATTCTTAAGTAAAATCTCACTTGTTTGCAATTTCTACTTGTCCGCCCTTGAATCCTCCTATGGCTTCTAGGTTTGAGTTCAAGCAATTCCTTAAAAGTGTCCTTCATTTCAAGCCTCCCAGGATGCCAGTTCTGCCTTCTTGGGATCTCAGTTTTGTACCTGAAAGATTGATCCAGGCTCCTTTTGAGCCTGCTTCCTCAGCTTTCTTGCAAGTTTGTACTTGGAAGATTGTTCTGCTTTTGGCTCTTACTTCATCCAAGAGGGTGTCTGAACTTCAGGCTCTCATGGCTGTTCCTTCTTTTTTAGTTTTCCATAGACACAGGGTGTCTGTTCATATTAATCCTTCTTTTATGCACAAGGTAGTCAATGAGTTGTCCCTTAATCAGTCTGTTCATCTTCCTTCCTTTTTTTCTTCTCCGCAGTCTGCCAGTGAGATGATTCTTAATGACTTACATTTGCGTAGACAGCTGAGACACTGTTTAGATAAAACTAAAGTTTTTCACAAATCTGATCAGCTTTTTCTTTCTTTTCATCCCAGGACTTTGGGTTTTGCTGTTTCTAAGCAAACTATCTCTTCCTGGATCTCTAAGGCTATTTCCTTTTGTTATTCCTTTCATGGGAAATCTTTCTGTATCTGTAAAAGTGCATTCTCTTAAGACAGTTGCCACCTCCGGTGTCTTTTAAAAGGGTCTGGATACCAGTTATATCCTTGATGCTGCTACTTGGTCCTCAGTTCATGCTTTCACTAAGGATTACAAGTTGGATGTTGTTGCCAGGGCTGTCCTGCATGGGTCTGTGAAAGGTTCTTCTCTGCCTTCCTTCTCCCAGGCATCCTCCCTTAGGTGACGCATACTGCAACAGTGATATGGAAGGACATAGTACAGTTGTGTAAAATCTTACCATAAGAGTAGATGCCCTTCTCTTCATTGTTGCAGTAATTGGTCCCTCTCTCCTTCCTCTGTACTGATTCTTGCTGTATGTTCTAGTTGCCTCCGACAGAGGGGCCCTACTCCCTTCTTTCTTCATTTTTTCTTCTGGATGCACATGTTCCTATTTTGTCTCTTTGGGTGTACTGTTCCTTCTGGGGCTTTTTCAGTTCTGAGTATCTGCATATGTGTTTCACCTTTATACTCTAAGTTGAGTATGGCGAGCATACGTATGATGTATGGTGCCTATAAGAACTGAAGATTTTAGTATACCGGCCAGACATTGGGCTATCCTTGGTAGGAGATCCCTTAGTTGAAGAATACTGCAACAGTGAATAGAAGGACATATACTTTTATGGTAAGATTTTACACAACTGTACTTTCCCATTCCTCCAGCCTTATCTGAAACACCCTTGCTGAGTGCTGGACCATCTTCAAGACTGTCTATCTCATCCATCTGGATAGCATCACCAAGATTTGAAAGCCCTGAAATTAACTGCATGGTTCCTCCAATTTCAGTGATGACCAGGGTTGCAAGTTTTTTGCATGGTTATTCAGATTCTGTCTTCATCACAGACGACCAAGCACAAGGAAGATTTACAAAAACAAATGAAACAGGTTTGCCATCTTGACTTCCTCCAAAGACTTAGATCCTTTTTCAGCACCCTTACTTTCCATCTTAGATTTTTTGGTGGAGCTGTTTCAGGAAGGGGCTAATTTTTGGACAACTAGAAGCTATATCTAACTTTCATGTGGGAGAAAACCAATCCTCTGTAGCTTCTTTAAACAATTCTAAGGCATTGTTGAAAGGAATTTTTCTAATAAGACTCCCTGTCAGACAGCTCTTTCTTCCTCAGTATATTACTGTAATGGTTCAGGCCCTAACCAGCCTTTTAACCAGCAACTTCAGAAGAACTGAAATTCCCGTCTTGGAAAACAAATTTGCTAGTGGCCAGCACTTCAGTTCAGAGAATCTCAGGGTTAAATCTTATTTTGCAAATCTCCCTGCTTTTTTTTCATAAGAACAGGGAATCACTACAGACTAGTCTGCCATTTCTTCCTAAAGTGGCTTAGGAATCAAATCTTTAGCAGACAATTAACCTACTGGTTTTCTTCCCAACTTTCTCTATCAAAGGTGGATATACCTTATATTTGATGGATGTTCACAATCAACTGAGGTTTTATCTACATTACTATTATTTTTTTATATTTGTTTACTGGGGTAGTGCACTGATCTCAGTGGACCATTTGCAAACACAGTCTGGGTGAATAGGATCGCATAAGAAATGAGCAAAACATATATACAGATATTACATCATACCAAAGACATTAGAACAAGACAACAGCTTTTTCTTTCATTTTAAAGGATCAAATTGGGACAAGGAGTTTCTAAAGTTAATTTATCCAGGTGGGTGTCTTGATTATATTGTTTTTGCCTATAAAGAAATGGGATTAGTATTATCACACAAACCTGCGGCACATTTAACTAGGGTGGTGGCAACCTCCACTGCCTTGCCATGCATTAGCACAGCGCTGACTCCTCAGATTTTGGTATGTTATTCCAAATTTTTTGGTATTATTAGATGCAGTTATAGGTATAAATGGACAAACTTAATCTGTTGTATCAGAGGGGCAGGAGGGATTTATGGGTAGGGGAGGAACCCGAGCCCTGGATCCAAGAGCTTGAAAAAGGTGCCAAGGTCAGATTTGATAACCCATCTGTTGAGCCAGACAGCAGAAGACAATACAGAGCTAGTGTTATGGTAAGTACATAACTTTCATTTTGACTCCAGATGAGAGTGCTCCATTGGATCTCAATGGTTCAGTGTTGCCACTTCAGAAGCTGTGAGCCATTTGGTGAAGATTCCCAAGATATGCAAATTGCATCAGTGCTAATGGTTAC
Source organism: Protopterus annectens (assembly GCF_019279795.1). NCBI lineage: Eukaryota > Metazoa > Chordata > Ceratodontiformes > Protopteridae > Protopterus > Protopterus annectens. Next base: position 146,374,682 of record NC_056746.1, read on the forward strand.
ACACCCCATAGGTCACTCTCTGCAATCCTCCCCAAGTTATCACCCTGACTGAGGCTGACAGTGCTGATGCTTCTGCCCTTGCTTGGGGGAGGGGGCATTATCAAGGACAGATAATACAAGGTGCACATTCACAGGTAGAGGCTACCCTGCACATCAGCATATTTGGAAATGAAGGGCACATTTGACTCTTCAGGACTTCCTTAAAATGCTGTCACCATCCAGGCTGACAAACTTGGCTGTGGTTTGGTTGCTGCTTCTTCTCCCTATTAAGAGGTGTTGAGCTTGTGGGGGTGGAGCATTATCTAGCAACCCCTTTCTGATAGCAAATGATACTATGGGGAAAGTCAGTTAGGGTTGCCACCTGCCCATCTTTATGCAAGGCAGTCTCTGTTTGGGCTGTTGTGTCCTGTAGAAAAAAAACAGAAATGAAAAGAAGCAAATGTCCTGACATTTTAGAAAAAAATCCAAGGTTTCCTAATGCAGTTGCAAAAAGCTGTTATTTTGCAGCTGAAATGTATTTCTATAATATGATGATATGAAAGAACACAATTAAGATTTTAGAAAAGTGGAATTTTAGTTTGACAACAAATTAAAGTCCAGTCCTTTGCACTTGGTAGAGTTATGGTCTGTTGCAGGATTACACTTATCCCTAAAAAAGTCCTGCTTTGGACATCTGAAAAGGTGGCAACAATAAACTCAGTTGCTCAGATGCTGATGATGATAACTAACTAAAGTCCATACCATTTTGTCAGTGGGATAAAATTATATAATATGTCTTGCCATTCGGCTACAATGAGGTATTTCCAAAATTTATGATATGCGCATAAATTTTGGAAATACCTCATTGTAACTGAATGGCAAGACATATTATATAATTTTATCCCACTGACAAAATGGTATGGACTTTAGTTATTTTTTTGAATTTTATAGGGATAGCTGAATAATATTATTTACAAATGAAATGAGACATTTGTTAATATTTTGTTGCATATATTTATCTTGAAAGCATTTTAAAGCTAATGTAGACAGAATGCACTTTTAATAATGTAAGCAAGTTGAAGTAACAACAGTCTACTAGTTAATAAGACTCGCTTCTATAAATTATTTAAAATGATATAAAGCGCTATAAATAATGCAATAATTTACTCTTGTCTTTACTGTGTTTTTTATAATGATATATATTTTTATTTTTATTCTTATGCAAAGTAAGTTGAATGCCACTTTAACAGTTTAATTGATTAACAAGATCTGACATGTGACGTGTATATAAGGGATGAATAAGGATTTTTAAATTTCAATGGTCTGATGAAGCTTTTGTGAAAGCGCTTACCTCTTTGTATACAAAATAAAATTCAGATTCTACTTTTATGAAAATGAACGTTTTTCTTTATACTGTGGATAGTATAAGCTGGAGTTTTTGCAATGCTTTGGTTGCCTCTTGGTTATATTACTTGGAACTGTTGTTATTCTACTAACTGCAAACCGAGAGGTATTTATTTCATTGGGAACGCTTATTTATTTTTTCAGTATTATTTTAAACAGATGATGTAGAATAGTTACCAGGTCAAGATGGCCGCACACTGATCAACATGTTGATTTCAGCTCTAACAGTGTGAAAAAAGAAACTGAGAGATAGGGGCAAGGGCCAGAAACTCTGCAAGTTTTAGTAAATTCAGTTACTGGCTAGTAAGTACACTGTCTGGATGTGAGGAAAGGAGAAACTTAGAGAGCCTGAAAGAAAATTGACTAGAAAAGGTGAAGAGAAAACACAGTCTGGGAAGAATCCTGCAGCTGTTCATCAAAAAGCAGTTCAAACTCCAGCTTTGGTACAAGACATGACTTCCAGTAATCTAGAGGAAAAAATAAATCAAATGTGCTCAGAGCTGATTAAGATAAATGAAATAATGGAGTATATCACCTCAAATATCATCATCATCATTAGCCCCCTTTTTCCCCATTTTTCTACATGGGGTCGGGGTATCGTATTAACTGTCGCCAACTCTCTCAATTCAGTGCCACACTCCTGCCTTCTTCAACACTCATGCCTGACTGTCACAGATCTTCTTTCACACAATCCATCCACCTCTTTGCTGGAGATCCTCGCTTCCTCTTACCTTCTTCCTGTCTGTCCCAAATCTTCCTCACCAGATTGTGTTTCCTTTTCTACACATGTGTACAAACCATCGTAATCTGTTCTCTTTGATCTTTTCTGCAATTGGAGCTACTTTGGCTTCTGCTCTTAAGTCCTCATTTCTTCGTTTGTCCCACAATCCAACCACCTTTTTCAGGCACTTAATTTCCATCACCTCTAGCTTCTTCAACTGTTCTGCCTTTACTGTCCAGGTTTCTGTACTATACAGTAGTACTGGTCGCACCGCTCTCTTGTACACCTTACTTTTCAGCTTCTTAGGCATTCTTCTGTCATATGCTACACCTGATACTCTATGCCAGTTGGCTGCAGGCCCTCTGATTCTAGCTTTGACCTCTTAATTCAGACTTCCCTCCTCCTCAACCACCCCTCCCAGATAGATACTTGAAGCTGTTTACCTCTTCCACTATCTTCCCTTCTATCTCTATTCTCAGCTTCTTCTGATTTCCCCAATTTGCTGCCATTACCACAATCTTATCTGTGCTTAGTTTCATCCCATGTGCCTTCAATTTTGCATTCCATTCTCCTACCCTTTGCTGAAGTTCTAGCTCAGTGTCTGCCTAGACTGCCACATCATCTGCATACAGCAGCTTAGTTGATCTGTCCCCTCCAACCTGTTTGCTAATGTAGTCCATCACCAGCATAAACAGCAGTGGGCTCAGAGCTGAACCCTGATGTACACCCACTGGGAACCCCTCTGTTAGGCTGAACACTGTTCATACTTGAGTCCTTGTACAGAGCCTGCACTAATTCTATCAATGTTTCTGGGACTTCAAACCACCACAGTACTGCCCAGATCAGCTTTCTTGGGACCTTGTCATATGATTTTTCCAAGTCTAGGAATGCCCATTTGGATTCTCTCCTCATCTCTTGCTTCTTCTCAAGTATCTGTCTCAATGCAAACATTGGGTCAATTGGGCTGCATCCTGATCGGAATTCAAATTGCTTATCTCCCATCTTACATTCTACTACTCTGCGTATCCGTTTTTTGATCACCCTCTCCAGAACTTTCATGCAGTGTGATAGGAGTTTGATGCCTCTGTACTGCCCACATTTGTGGATGTCCCCTTTGTTTTTGTACAGTGGCATGAGCATGCTTATCCTCCAGTCATCTGGGATACACCTTTCTCACCACACTGCTATTAGTACCCTCAGGATCCATTTCTCCCCTATCTCACCCAGCATCTTTATCATATCTGCTGTGACCACATCTCAGCCTGCTGCTTTCCCTGACTTCATCTTCCTTAGTGCTGTTCTTACTTCTTCTAGGGTGGACTCCTCTTCTTCTCTCATCGTAGGCTGTGTTTGGGTTTTCTTCATTCAGAAGCTGTTGGAAATACTCCTTCCATCTGCCTTTGATGCCCTCTGGGCTGGTGAGCAGGTTGTTATGAAGGGTGTCAGACTATCTTCTTTATCTTTCTGTCTTTGCCTTGCAACCTGATATAGTTTCTTTGTGCCCCTTACTGAGTCACTTCCCAGAAGTTGTAACAGTGCCTCCAATGCTGCCCTATTCTTTGCTATTGCAACTTTTTTCTTAGCTTCTTTGTTAGCCAACCAGTAGTCCTTCCTAGCCTGGTCAGTCTTTTCTGTCTCACACTTCTTCCTGACTCCTTTTTTCTTTCGATGACTTCCTGGACTTTTGCATTCCACCACCAGCTTTCCTTATGTACCTTATTTCCATACCCGGCTTGGCCACATATCTTTTCTGTAGCCCTAACACATGCTGTTTTTAGGTGCTGCCATTCTTCTTCAACTCCACCTATTTCATCCTCTTCTTGGGGTGCTAGAGCCCTGAGTAATTCCTTGAACTGTTGTACTTTCCCTCCAGTCAACTTCCAGGTCTTCAGCCTGGTCTCTGTTGACCTTAGAGCCTTCTCTGACCACTGCTCGCAGCTGATTGTGGCAACTAGTGGTTTATGCTGTGGGCCAACTGTTTCACTGGGGATGACTTTGCAGTCATGGATTCTGCCCCAGTGCCTTTTCCTTACTAGGAGGAAGTCTACCTGAGTTGCATGTTGGCTACTCTTGTATGTGATCTTGTGTCTGTCTCTCTTTCTGAACCATTTCACACTGAGCTAATCGGAGGAAGTCATTAGGACGGGCTCTGAGCTAACTAACCTGTGATATGTAACATTAAGTATCCTGTTTTTTGCTTATTTCTGAGTTATTTATAGCACTTAGGTTCATAGGTAGATATTAGGCTATCTGCCCTAGGGCATTTATAAGCCTAGCCAGAGTGTATTTGGCTTCTGCCTCCCTATTAGATTAGCCTACTGTGCCTCTGTAAAGTAGGTCACAGAAGGTACCCTTTAAGATTAATTTACTGTGCCTCTGTCTAGCAGGGACACAGAAGAGATCCCAGGGGTGAATTTGCGATTTCCCATCCACGTGTCCAGATTTCGCTTGAAGAGGGTCAGCGAGGGGCTATGTCTAACATGAATTGGGATTCTATTCCAGAGTGAGGGGAGCCTCTGGGAAATGAATCTGTCCCTCCAGCATGTCCTATTTATTTTTGTGCTGAGGTTTAAATCCCTGGAGCGTGTAGCTTTTACTTTACTTTTATTTTACTCACTGTGTGTGAGGTATTAACTAGAATTTTCTACAATTGTTAAGCATCTGGTTGGGTTTGTTTGTTCTGATTTCCTGCTAGGAGTGTATCATATAACTTGTTTGCATTTAAAAGCATTTTCTAGAGTCTCCTTGATCCTTTATCTGTTTAAACATTTCTGCAGTTTTTTTATCTACCTAAGTAGTGTTGGTAGTAGCATTGTCCATATTCAGGCTTGTGTTTTGGGCCTAGTTGTTTGTTAGTAGAGGCTGTGTGTCTGAGCACATGTTCCAGGCCATCATAGCTTAGCCAAAGTCAGTATAGCATTTCAGTGAGAGTGAATTGTTTGTGGTCATTGGTTGACTGGGGTTGCCTGGACTACACTTTGGTGTAAGCACCTCATTGGTTCTTTCAAGCATTTTTTAAAGTTGTTTAATTGTGTTTCTGCCATTTCACACTGAGCTAATCGGAGGAAGTTGGAGGAAGGGCTCTGAGCTAACTAATCTGTGATATATAACATTAAGTATCCTGTTTTTTGCTTATTTCTGAGTTATTTATAGCACTTTTATTTTACTCACTGTGTGTGAGGTATTAAGTAGAATTTTTTACAATTGTTAAGCATCTGGTTGGGTTTGTTTGTTCTGATTTTTGTTTCCTACCCTCCCTCCCTCTTGGTATCCTGTTTTTATACTTGGTGGCTTTGCAGTTGCCTGCCCCTACTGTAAATTTGATCTGGGACACTCCTCCCAGTCTAGTGTCATTACCTCATTCTACCTAATCCAGGGAGAACATTTGAGAAGGCCAACCCAGTTAGCTTCTGCTCCTCCTTTCCCCTTTACAAAAAAAAAAAAAAAATTCTAAGCTTGTTTCCTGCCTTTCCTGTAAGTCGTCTACTCCAGATGCAGATTTGCTGTATCCAGGACTGTTTGTAAGCTTCTGAACCCCCAAGCCTTTCTGTGTTGGAGGGAAGCCTGCTAGCTTAATTTTGCTTCTTAGAACTAGCCAGTTTTCTAGTTTCGGCACTCAAATCTGTTTCTTTGAGTTCAGCACTTATTCAGAACTCATTGTAAGCACTAAATAAGCTACAGATTACTATAGCACTCAACTTTCCTCACTTGTCTAGAGGAAAACAATTTTAGTACTTAATAAATAAGCACCTATCCAGGCATGTCTAAGGGTCAGCTCCCGGTGTTTTCTCCTGTCTACCTGATGAATCTGGGCATATTGGGGCAATGCAGCAATTGCCTCATGTACACAGACAACTCTCCTCCTACCACCCAACACTGCAACATGTGAGAGATGCACTTATATAGCCAAACTGGAAGCAAAGCTCTCTTCACCCAAGACTGGACTAGACAGTCAAGAGGAGAATGTAAACACTTGCACCACACCACACTCATCACATAGTCCCTCAAAACCTACACCACCAAAACACACACATAGAAACACAAAACACACACCTACATTAACGGAGGCTCTAAAAAAAAATCTACCCAAGCAACAGAGACCTCCAAAGCAGAAACGCAAGCAACCTCCACCCCCCAACACAACCCAAATGACACATAACCCACAAACTCAGTGCGGCACTCAATCACAGCCCATAAGGCATAACAACATACCCAACACCCTAGTGATAGGTGACTCTATAGTCAGGCACGCTGATGTTCCACTCACCAGGCTAAACAAGGAGAAAGCTACTGTCAGCTGCCTGCCAGTTGCCAGGACCTGCCACATAATGCATGCACTCAGGTCACTCCACAACAAGTACAAATTTGACTCTGTCATTGTCCATGTTGGTGTTAATGACCTGAGACGTACCTCCCTGAACTACATGAAAAGAGACATGGAGGAGCTGTCCGATCTTGTAGCCCAGGCAGGTATGACCCTAGCCCTGAGTAGCATCTTGCCATCACCCAGAATGATACCACAGTACAAGGACAAAATGATTGACTTCAACAATTGGCTAAGCTTCTAGTGTCATTCCAAGGGGATCTAGTATATGTTTGCCTGGGATGACATGATCAACAAACTACAATGCTTTGCCACAAATGGCCTGCACCTGTCACCTTTCGGATTCCGGATACTGGCTAAGGCTCTTGCCATCCCTATAGTGCCTTTTTTAAGCAAATTTCAAATGACAAATTCACCACCGTAACAGGTACAAGCAAGCAAAACCTGAGGGTAATGTTACTTAATGCTAGAAGTCTAAACCTCAAAATGCACTCACTCGAGGTACTCCTTAAAATGGAGAACATCGACATCTGTGCAGTGACAGAGACCTGGTTCAAGGCCCCAGAGAGCACCCCTGCATTACCAGGCTATAATTCATACCACACCTTTCGGCCACAACCTGGATCGAAGCACTAAAGGCAGAGGCGTGTCCAGATTCATTAAGGATATCCACACCTCCAGGCTAGTTGCTCAGCATAATGCATCTGAGATTATCCAAGTGCAACTAACTCTGTGCAAGACCGCAATCCAAATTGTAGCTTACTACAGATCCCCCACCATGCCCCAGGATTCCCACTCCTCATTTCTTGATACACTGGAAAATATTAGGGTACAACCTAACATCCTAATAATGGGCCCCACCATTAACTGGGAAATCTACTCATGTACCAACTCTTGTGCTCAACATTTTCTGGAATTCATAAATTCCAACACCTTGGCTCAACTTATCCACACCCCCACCAGGGGCAGCAATATCCTAGACCTAGTCATTACCAACATGGGCAACCGGTGTTCCACACCAGAGGTCAATTCCTCATTGGTCAGATCCAACCGCAAGCAAATCACCCTAGACATCCACATCCCACCCCCACCCCCCATTAGGGAAACCACCGTATAAAATTTCTCCAAAGCCAACTTCACGCTTCTTAAGACAGAAGTGGCAAACTTCACGACACCCATGCTGATGGACAGTAGAGGTACGACTGCTGAATCCCATACAATTGCACTTTATAAGCACTTACACAAGTGCATGGATTGTGCAATCCCTAACAGAACCAAGATGCTATCCTCCCAAAAAAGGAAGCCAATCTGGTGGTCCCCTGCTATAAACAAACTCTACAACAGAAGAAAGAAACTGTTGCAAAAAAGAGTAAAATCCCATGATTGGAGGAACTCCATGGTCAGCCTCAGTAAGAAGCTGAGATCCCTCATAAAATCCTCCAAAGCTAGTTACAAAAACGCCACTGAATCTAAAGACAACCACAAAGCATTCTATAGCTATGTCAAGAATCTCAATGGCAACACTCAGATCTGCTCTGAGTTGCAGCACAATGGCACTAAATATACAGAACCAATTGATATTGCCAACATCCTGGCAAATAGGTTCAGTGCTAACTTTACCCCTCTCTCATCCCCTAAAGGGCCCATCTCTATACTGGAAGAATACAAAGTTCCTGTAATTATGGCTGCACAGGTAAAAAACACACTCTCCAAAGCCAAGAACACAGCCTCCATGGGACCTGACAACATCCCAGGCTGCTTTCTACATGAACTACAGAATGAACTGGCACCCAACCTAAGTACCACATTCAATCATAGCCTCACCTCAGGCTTTGTGCCCACTGAATGGAGCACAGCAATGGTTATCCCACTCCACAAAGGGGAGCCACCATAGACCCCGGGAACTACCGCCCCATTAGTCTGATGAGCCTGGTCTGCAAGGCTATGGAACATATCATCATGGAACTTATAAACAATGACATTGGTAATCTCCAAACGCTAAACCCTACCCAGTTTGGGTTTGTAAAAGCAGATCACATCTCCTAAACCTGATAGACTTCTTTGAAGCGGTCACCAAAGCCGTAGATGAGGGTAAGGTGGTTCACACAGCCTATCTAGATCTCGCCAAGGCTTTCAACACCATCCCCCACTCTGGAATTATAGATAAACTCACTAAACTAGGTATGAATCCCTATGTCACAAGATGGATTGCCAACTGGCTCACTGACAGAACCCACACTGTGAAAGTGGCAGACTCTAAATCCAACTTCAGACCAGTGACAAGTGGAGTACCACAGGGTTCAGTCCTAGGTCCTCTCCTGTTTGGTATCTACTTCTCTGAAGTACAAGCTAGCACAGAAGGTCTTTAGCTAACAAAGTTTGCAGAAGACTGCAAGCTAGGAGCCATAATCAAAACTCCTAATGATGTGGACATCCTACAAAAGGGCCTCACTGAGACAGATGCCTGGTGTCAAAGCCATGGCCTCAAGCTCAGTGCCAAATAGTGCATTGTCATCCCTTTTGGTAAAAACTCTGTACCTATGAACTACCACATAGGTGGTAGTCTACTTAACACCGAAAGTGTGATAAAAGACCTTGGGACACAGATGGACAGTAGTCTCACCTTTGATAATTACATCGCCACAGTAGTCAGGAAATCCTTCTACATGGCACACCTCATCACAAAAGGTTTCTCATCCAGGAAAAAAGAGGTCATTGTTCCCCTCTGCTCATCACTCATTAGACCCATTATAGAGTACAACGCCCCTTTTGGTATGTACCTCACAAGACATCTACAACAACTGGAAAGGTCACAGAAATACCTCACAAAGAGGATTACCGGACTCAAACAGATGCCCTACGCAGACCGTCTCAAAAAACTCCAGCTATACTCTGTCGCATATTGCCTACTCAGAGGTGATCTCTGCCTAACCTACAAAGCTATGTCAAACCCAGAGTTGTTGGACATGCTCTACGTAAAGAAATCCCAATCCCTCCGAGCTACACGCTCTAGGGACCTAAACCTTGTCACCACAATAAAAAGAGCATGCTGGAGGGATAGATTCCTGTCCCAGAGACTTCCCATACTCTGGAACAAACTACCTATCCATATCAAACAAAGCTCCTCATTAGCACTCTTCAAGAAAAATCTTGATGATTGGATGGGAGATAGGAAATTCACCCAGGGATCACTTCTGTGGCTCTGCTTGACAGGGGCACAGGAAAATAATTTTCTTGGGTGGCAAAAGCCGGGGTACTGTTTGGCTAGGCGTATATAGGCCCTAGAGCCAATAGCCTAGTACCTACCTATGAACCTATGTGTTTGCTGCTATCAAGCCATTTGCCAGACAGAAGTCTAGAATGGCTTTGCCTTCTTTATTCCTGTTTCCCCACCCATGTGGACCCAGGCAGTCCTCATATCCTGTTCTGTCTGTCCCGATATGTGCATTCAATTCACCCATTATCAACACCAATTCATGTTAGGTCCTGTAACTGCTGTTTAAACCACTCCTTTCCTCACTATCACAACCAGGCTGTAGGGCATAGGCTGAAATTATGAATACTGCCCTATCATTACACTGGAGTTTGACTGGCATGAGTCTGTCATTAATTCTGATGATATCCCTTACTGCCTTCTGAAGCCTCTCTCTCACCACAATTCCTACACCATTTTTAGCCTGCCCTTCACCTGAGTAGTAGACTCTGGATCCCAAGCCAAGTGGCTTTGCTGCACTGCCCTTCCATCTCGTCTCCTGGATACATAGGATGTCCAGCTGCGTCCTGTCAGTGAACCTACATTAAGCTTTTATTAATCATAAAATGAGATAAAATTAAGTGATTTCATCGTGTTGCAATCAGGACTTGTTCAGAATGACTTTATATATGAGAGAACAGTGTTTAAATACCTTAAAACCCTGTAGAAATGGCGCCAAAATACATACCCAAAAGATTCTTTTAAAAGGAAACTACCTTTCCATCAGTACCAAATCTAAACCTAATTTATATATATATATATCCAAAAGTAAAAAAAATAAATAAAAAAATGTTAAATACAAAATATAAAGCGGATTGAAATACCTAGCACAGGGACAATTCTAAGTGGACAAAAACCACCAAATAAATAATCATGTTTTCATAAATAATATTCATCTTGTAAAATCTTATAAAACCAGTGAAACCATTTGATATCCTTAAAAAGTGTACATATATAAATATGTGTCCATTAAAGCACATTTCTTTAAAAATAAGACTGAAATAAAGTTTAAACCAAATATAAATAATACTGCAAAAATCCTACAAAAAATTCCTCTAAAAAACACACACAATCTGTGTGAATGTTTGTGTGCACATACACAAACACTTAAATTAGTGTAAGTGTTTAAAACAGTCAATGTATATAACAAATGTTATATAAAACCATGGAAAGTCTACACTCATCATTTTGATGCCCTACACTTTAAAATAGGTTTTATTGAAACATAATCGTTCAAGCCTGGGGTAGTGAAGGCATTCAACTTAAACTGCCACCAATATTGTACCAATCAATCCAAAGTGCCACAAAGACCAGAGAAAGTCCGGGGATAATCCATGAAGAAATTGTTTAATAAAATACTGAGCGCTTTTGTCTGAAATTTAAACAGACTTCTTTAGAGTAAATCAGCACAAATACAAACAAGTTTATATAACCCCTGTAATCAATCACATGATTCCACACACCCATACAATTGAATATAAAACCAATACATAACAAGAACATAACAAATATCTGCAGAAAAAAGATTGTCAACAATACAATAAATAAAAAAGGAAAACCTGTTTTTATATTTTATACTTGATAAGACTTGAGTTTTAAAACACTGCCAACAGGAGAGTGTGTGTGTGTCTTGGCATTTAGCTTTAATTGCCAAAGCAACTCATGTAGCTTTAGTAAATCCTCCCAAGGCCCTCCCCTATGGTTTCTTATTATACAATCCAAACCAAAAGAAAAAACAATGATGCTGATTATTACTAATGTGTTTAGCTAGCTTTATTTTTCTTAATGTCCAAAGAGTGATTGTAAATACGCTCCCTCAGTTTCCTCTGTGTTTTCCCACATAAAAACAAGTACATTTTTGACAGAGAGCCAAATAGACAACTCCTATGGTGCTATGGTGTTACAGTTGCACACAAAACCAGGGGTGTCCAACCTTTTGGCTTGCCAGGGCCGCATTGAGTGAACAGGAATGGTTTTGGGGCCGCATATACAATATATCATATAGTAAACTCTTTCTCTGCCACGGGAGACCAAAGTCGACCTCCTGGCTGTACTGGAGGTGCATTTGAACAATGAATAAATGTAATAAATGCCTAATATTTGCTTTAAAATTCTAATTCTCGTTCTAATTCTAATTCTCTAATCTAACAGTTAACTCTAGCATCTTAGTTAATATATATATATATATTTTTTTTTTTACAAATAAACAGATATTCACTACAGCACTAGCATTTCTCACTGGGAAAACCATTCCAGCAGTCCATCTATGTAAAATGTCAACATTAGCAGTCCTACAATACTATATTCCACAAAAATAAGCCAACAAATTTGCAACAAAGTAAAGAATTCACATTACTGACTTAACAAAACAATTCTAAATAAGCTACAAGAGTGTCTCATCCATACAAATGACTGGTGCCAGAAACATGGCCTCAAGCTAAATGCCAAAAATGCATCATCATCCCCTTTGGGGAGAGTGATGTCCCCACAAATTATCACAGTAATAACAATGTTATAAGCATGCAATCAGTTGTGAGCTGCTTGGGCACCCAGGTTGATAGAAACCTGGCTTTTGACTACCACGTTGTCTCCGTTGTATGGAAAGTTTTTTACATGGCCCACTTCATTAGTAAGGGTATTTCATCCAGGGACAAGCAGGTCATAACATCCCTGTATTCTTCCTTTACAAGAGCCATTACTGAGTGCAATGCCCCTTTTGGCATGTGCCTCAGCAAAACACTCTGCCAAAAGAAAGACTACAGCCATTTCTGGCAAAAAAAGGTCACAGGACTAAGTTCACTTAGTTATCCAAACAGACTAAAAAGCTTCTTGCTTTCATCTGTCTCTCACTGGCCCCTATACATTTCATCACTGGCTTGCTTTCCAGGCTAAGAAAGATCCTGTCTTAAGAGATTTCCTCTACCACAGAAATACTGGTTATATTTAAAATGCTCACTACAAAGGCCACAGCCTTCACTGGAACATAAACAAGCCACTTTGTATAGACAGGTTCTTGACACAAAAACCTTCAACTTCTGTAAAAAGCTCCTCTCATTATCAAACAATGTAGTTCAGCAACACGACAACTGAATGGATAAATGTAGTCCTTGGGTAAGTAGCATAGCCTTCATCAAACCAGATGGAAAATCCACATACTAACCTTTCCCAGCTGGAAGGCCAGGATCTAATATTGGTTACTCAAGTCTATTTGCCCAAGAAGAGGGGCCTATTTATCTAAGAATTCCATTTGCAAAAAGATATTCAATATACATATTAAATCTCTCTCTCTCTTGCACACACGCGCACACACACACACACGAAGCCCCTACTTGTAAAATAGGCAACCTCAGTAATCACGACACACACTCACTGAATGAAATTGTCTAGAAGTCAATATATCTGAAAAAAAAAACATAATAGAGATGGATTCATCCATTCAATTTCCCACCATCAATAAATCAACAAACAACTTCAGCAAAAGTAAATCAATAAGAAAACCATAAACTCTCTAAGATCATACTACATATTGGAGTAAACATATAACTTTCCTCCAATCCAAAGCCGTTTGGCATTCAGACATTTTAATTTGTGCAGAAGTTATTCACAGACTGACGGTTTACTGAGCTGTAATGCTGACCTTCGCTTTTGAAAAAAAACAAATTTCCAGACTTTGTCAAGAGCTCAAAGTGCAGAGAGGATTATTTTTTTTATTTATTATGTATGTATTTATTTTTGGAAAACATCTTTAAAACTGTAAACTGATTACACACCCAGAAACACAGAAAAGTTACTGTGATAAGTAAACCACAGACTGCTGCAAGAAATCAGTCACATTAGGACTCTATGCTTACGTCCAAAGCAATGAAGTATACCTGTCAATTCCAAAATAATTAAAGTAGCTTAAGAAAGTTATTTGCAAGGTTACATGGCAGTTTATATTGGAAATAAGCAGAGATATTAAAAGGCTCTGTTTCTCATAATTATGCTGAAAAGTCTTCCAAGCTAAATACAACCTTCTGATTTAGTATGGAACCATACCTCTCAACCTTAAAGCAAGAAATCTGGACAAAGCAAAAAATAAAAGTGGGACACAGGCCCAAAAATCACAGACACCATTGAAACAACTGTAGCTGCAAACATTATACAACACTTATAATCTTTCTATCCCATCATTGTCAGTTAAGCATTATATGGCTTATTCAGTCCTGCCTTCTTTTGCAACAAAGAAAACCATGCTTTAAGATGACAAATGCATTAAAAATAATAAATAAAACACATTGGATCAACATCCTGCAACTTCCTACCTGCAAACAACCACAGAGCTTTCACTGAAACTAGGGCTGCTAATTTCCCCAGAATGACAGCTCTCCCTAATTAAGTCTAATGGTGTACAATCTACCAGGATCTGGACTACCTGAAATAAATTAAATTATGGCCTGTAAATTGCAAGTTCACTTTTTTTAAACTATATTTCTGAGCTCGCTTACTGTATTTTTTTCAGTAACATTCCAATATCCATTTCCAGGTCACTTTACAAGACATTGGCAGTGGTAGACTTGACATCCTTCAGAGCCCCACAGGCCCACACTAATACTGCTAGAATTGTCCATCCACTGTAAATGGCAAGAAGCTATGTCTTAAAAAATCTACTTTTGGCATGCCTAGTACCAAAGTATCAGGTTTTGAAACAGAAACATTCTCCACAGTCCTTAAGTCTCTGTCTTTAATAATCATCTACTGTTGTAGCACTCCCAGCACATAAGCACACACATACACACTGAAACACCCAACATTTAAAAAATGACATTGTGTCCACCTGATTTGCCAGTATTGATGATCCACCAAAGCTATGCTTACTGTTGTCCAATCTATCACTGCTTAGAACCCACCAATCACAAAACAGTACTGGATGCCTTTTTGTTTGTCAGAAAAAGCAATACAACTTTATATGCTACATTCCCACATAGTCAATCCACTACTGACCCATTAACCATAGGCTGCTGTCTCATTCTTACTCCCTGGAAGTGCATTACCTTGGATGACTACTTTTATTTCCTAAGCAAAAAACACAAATTGGAAGATGAGGCCAAAATCCATACAGTTGAGAGGTATGATTTCATATTCAGTACAACACTCTCCCTGTCAGGAAAGCCGCAATTTAATGAAAGTGTACTTTTAATGTACAATATACTGGTGAGCTAACTTATTTGTGTTCTATAGGTAGACTGATCGTCGTTAGCCTCTTTGTGCATGTATCTCTCTTTGTCTCTCTGTCATGCACACACACACACACACACACACACACACACACACACACACACACACACACACACACACACACACACACACACACACACACACACACACACACACACGCGCACACGCGCACACACACACACACACACACACCTACACCTTCTACTTTCATGCACACAAACCTTCTGCTTTTATGCATGCACTCACTCACTCACTCATTCCATACTTCCCTATTAACATAGGTAAGTGCTGTCCCTTTCAAAGGCAACGGCGGCAAATCCATACACGAGTCCCTCTTCAGCAAGAACACACACACACACTGATTCTTTGGCGCAAAATAATGGCGTAAACACACTGACCCTTTTTTGGCACAAAAATAAAACTAGAAGGGTGCTTTGGCACATGCGCACACTGACGTTAGAGTTACAGGTCATGGGAGAGAAAAACACAAAACAAAAAAGGTGTTTTGGGAGCATGCGTACATCAATGTTGCAGTTAGAGGTTGAGGGCGGTATGGAAGACCTCTAAGGGCTGCATGCGGCCCGCGGGCCGCAGGTTGGACACTTCTTTTAAGCAGATTACTATTAACCCTTTCTGAAAACCACAACAGGTCTGTCACCCAGTCTATCTGTAACCCCATTAAACAAAGAAAGGACTGACCAGTTTTTACTGAGACTGTCCCTAATGACCTTGTCTACCAGATAATATTGCATTACAAAACCAGTGGAAAAATCTGTACTGGGACCAATTTTCTAAAGTTTACTTACAGTTGTAAAAGGAATGGAATTAATTATTTGGATGTGGGGATAGATATATTTGAAGGAAGGGTTAGGTCTAGAAATTTTCGACGATTTAGATAATTCATTAACAGACACAATATCAGATGGTATGATATTACGTTTTCTGCCTTTTCCACACTATATCAGATCTGATAGACTTAACTAAATAAGGATAGCCTCTAGCAATAAACATATTAGCTAAAACTTCACTTTCCGCTTCAAGCAAGTTATCTGAAATCATCCTGGCCAAGCGTATATATTGGCCTTTAATAATACTTTTTTTTTTTAAAATTAGTGTGATTACTTAGATAATGTAGCAAACTGTTACAATAAGTTGGCTTCTTTTATATATATATGAATCCCTATCACATGGTCGACAGGCCATATGATCGACTTTCATTTGGTCGACAGTTCATTTGGTCGACAAGCAGTTTTATGTGGGGGGCTTCGACCCCCCACACCCCAATGTGGGGGGCTGTTCGCCCCACCCCCCTAACTATATATATCAACTCCAGGGTCGCACAACATTGGGGAGGGGGGCAAATCTGCCTGTCGACCAAATGAAGTGTCGACCAAATGAAAGTCGATCAAATGTCTTGTTGACCATCTCAGGTAGACCTATATATATATATATATATATATATATATATATATATATAGAGAGAGAGAGAGAGAGAGAGAGAGTACTTTCAATACTTTGCTTGTCATCATCCTTAAAAAAATAATTAATGGAAACAGAGTTCTCTGATTTACTCTGAAGAAGTCTGTTTAAATTTCAGATGAAAACACTTAGTATTTTATTAAACAATTTTTTCATGGATTATCCCTGGACTTTCTCTGATCCTTGTGGCACTTTGGATTATTTTGTGGCTGAATTTGTGGGTTCTCCCAGTAGTGTAACCAATTCTCCCAATCTCCTCTTCTAGGATCCATATTTACCTACTCCAAAATAGCAAAAAAGAATTTATTACGTGTTGGTTGCACGATAGTATGTTTAAATAAAGCATTGTTAACATTCTTTGTCCTAATGCTATATGTATGTTCATAAATAAGTTTACTCAAAGATCTTTCAGTCTTCCCAACATAAAAACACATGCATCTTTTGCACATAGCTAAATAAATGATCCCCTTACTAGAACAGTTGCCTCTTCTGAAATAAATCTTACTGTGAAGGTTATTACCTAAAGTGACAGTTTCCTCTTCATAAATAAATTTACAATAAGGGCATTTCCCACATTTTTTATTACCACCAGGATGTTTATTATTTCTTGTTCTAAAACCTCTTTCAAAAATGCACTTTAAATTCTTGCCTGTCTTAAAAACAAATGCTGGGTCTGCATCCAATTTCCCAACCAATTCAGGGTTGAATCTCAACCTCTTCCAGTTATTCACTAGAACAGTTTTTTTATAGAAATAGCAGCATTATTATATTCTAAAATAATAGCTGTATTAAAATTCCCTATTGCTCTTGTTTGCACATTCACCTTATCTATCTGTTTAATGCCTATAAGTGGCTTAAATTTTGTACCCAACCTGAGGTAACCTCCTGTGACACCTCAGCACTCAAATCCTCTGGTTAAACTCTTTTCCCAAATAACCCAGATATAAATGATATTTCTTCCAAAAAATATTCATAGTTCGAAGTCATCCTCACATCTCAAACACATTGTCCTTTAATAACACTTTTTTTGCTTGAAAGGATGGGCACTGGTAAAAGGTAGATCGGAATTACTAAAGGTAGATTTTCTAAAAATTCTAGACATAAACCTTCCTTCAAAAATATCTATCCCCACATCCAAATAATTAATTCCACTCTTATTACAATTGTAAGTAAACTTTAGAAAATCAGTGGTTTAATTTAAATAAATCAATAAATGTTCCAATAAGCTCTTCAAGGCCTTCTCAAATAATAAATATGTCATCCAACAACCTTATATACAGTTTAATGAACTTCTTAAACATAGAATTAAACACAGATCTTTTCTCCCAACTTAATAGGACCAAATTTGCATATAAAGGGGCGCAAGCAGCACCCACTGCAGCATCTTTAAATTGCTGGAAAGTTTCCCCTTCAAAATAAATGAAGTTGTTTTCTAAAAGAACTCTCATAAGCTCTAAAAATAGATTAAGCTCTTTTCCTTTCAAAAATTTTACAGTATTCAAACTATCAAAAAAAGTCCAAACCTTCCTCTGTGGAGATGGAAGAAAACATGTCTACAACATCTATAGTAAGAAAATATCCTATCAGAGACAAGATCTTGAGCTACATTACCCAAAAAGTCCCATGAATCCTTAACTAGATGGAGATGTATACCCATAACCTCCTTCAAAGACTGATCCAAAAAAACTGACACTGGATGAGTTTTCGAACCCCTAGCAGCAACAATTGGCCTATATGGCGGCTTAGTCATGCTTTTATGAATCTTAGGGATTCCAAAAATTGATGGTATTCTAGGTTTATCCCCCTTTTCAAAGATCATATATTTTATGAGTAATCCTGCTTTCCAACAAAAGGTCTTCTAACAAAAAGTCAATTTTCCGATATGCTAAATTGATCTATTTTTTCGAAACTGGAAGATAAGTTTAAGTATCCTTCAAAATCTGGTACATATGTGAAGAACAATCTATCATATCCACCAACATAATATCCCCACCCTTATCTGGTTTCATAATATGCATCTCGGAATTATGAACCAGTTCATCTAACACTTTACATTCGTTCTGAGTAAGGTTATATTTCTTAAGACCCCAGTGTTTAACTGAAAACTCATAAAGGTCTGACATACATGCTGCTTCAAATACATGTAAAGCAGGATGCAAAGGGGGATTGTAAAAACATTATTATCCTTAGAATGACGTGGTCCTTTTTTGCTGTCTTGCAAGAATATTCCATTAAAAGTAAGTTCTTCAGTTTCTTTAGTACCTTTTTTGTCTTTATATGTTTCATTCTTGGCTCTCTCTTGCTAGAATTCCTATTGGGAGGCTGTCCGTCCACTTATGATGACATCTTTCATCATAAATGATAGAAGATTTGGTCCCCCCCTAAAAAAAAACTGCTTTGGATTCTGCTGAGTGATTGACATGTGTTGGATTGATAGCCCACGAGTGTTATTGTCTGCTGGCTAGTATGCTCTTGAAAATCTAATGTTACAATAGATAACTAATACAGTTACCTGTTGTCCTCCGTATCAATTATTTATCTTCTGTTTGCTGGGCTTGCTATTTTACCTTGATGACGGTCATCTGATTATCCTTTAGACTTACATCTGGAGAGATCACACATTCTAGGAAAGCATGAATTATCTAACAGTCAGCAAGGGATAGTGATGTTCAGCCTATATCATGTATCGAAGTTACTTTCATATCAGTTATTTATAGTTAATTAATATGAGTCCGGCAACATTTATTGGGTTTGTTGCTGGAATAGTTAATTACTGTTTTCCTTTTAAGATGGAAAATGAGAAAACAGATACAATTGTAAATATAAAGAATGTTGCTAAGGATTTACAGATTTATAACTCATAGAATACATATGTCTCATATTCATTGTTTCAGTGTGAAAATAAAATACAGTTCATTGTATGCACAAACCTCAGTATTTATGCAAATCAATAATGCAACTATATTTTACTCCAGCAAAAATCCTGTACAACCTACCCCAAACAAGTCACTTCTTACAAACATATTAAATATAAATATATCACCATTCCAGCTTAAGATAAGCAAAAGGAACACATTCAGATGCAAGTTACAAGACAAATTGTTTTTCATTGTTTAGCAGGTAAACATAAAATACAAGATTTACAGAAGTTGCAGATCAGCTGAAATTTATAGTTTTAAAGTTGATTTAATCCACAGTGCAGCCTGTCTTTGTTCTGTACAATGATTTAGTAATGCATTTCAAATTATTCAAGGTACAAGAAAAGATCATCTTCATTATATGTACAAAATATATTTCTAATTATATAGAACTGCAGTATTAAATGCATGCACATGTTTATGACATGCCAGCCTATCTACCTGATATGCAATTAACCTTAAGTTTAGGTTATTAAATTCAGTGTTTATAAGAGAATATTATGTTTAAAATACTGTGCTAGAACTCGTCACCTACTTTTAAGTTGTCTAAATGTAACCCCACTACAAACAATGTATACAGTTGTAGATGCCACATCCTCAGAAATACAAAAACAGAATGGACTGTTGACATTTATGCTACAGGAAGTCACCTTTTGTCTCATAGGCTTGCATCTTTTGCTGCAGGTGGTTACTTATGATCCTCCAGATTTGCATTACTTGCTGTAGACTTGCAACAGTAAGTCATGCAGGTATGTATCATGCTAAAAGAGGGCAGCCGTGTCCTGCAAGCATGCGGAATGTACTGCACCACACCTGAGGTCTTTGCACTTGGGATCATGTGTTACAGGAGGACACCTGTGAACCTGAAAGTTTGCATCTTGCTTTGTGTGTGTGTGGGATCTTTGTTTTTTGTTTGCATCATATGTTATAGGAGGTATCTATGGTCCTGGAAGTTTGCATCATGTACCGTTGGGGGAGGGGGCACCTTTCTTCTGCATGTTTGTATCATGTTCAGTAGGAGGGGACCGGTGGTCCTGGAAACTTGCATCATGTGCTTTGGGGGGGCATCCTATGGGTTTGTATTATGTTATAGGAGGGCATTTGTGGTCTTACAAGCTTGTGTCATGTGCTGTAGTGGTGGGGGCATATATTTCTTGCAAATGTGCATCAGGCGCTATAGGAGTGCACTTGTGGTCCTGCAGAATTGCATCACATGCTGAGTCCAGTGATGGTTCAACAAGCCTGCATTGCATGTTGTGGGAAGGCATATATGGTCAAATTGATAAGCATCCAATGTTGTAGGAGCACAGGGGAAAGCAATCTTGGCAATTTCAAACAGGAAGACAACAGAAGAAGAAAACAGGACAAGTTATAACTTATGTTTTTTTGTGGAGTAAAACTGCACTAAAGTACATATGGATATTGTAAGAAATGATGTGCAAAGCAGAGTCAGAAAAGTAAGTTACTGCTATAACATTACAAGAAAGGTGGCTATGAAATGGGTACTATTGAAGAATACATGATGAAACTGGAAAACAAAACTTTTGAGGGTTAGATTGAGATCAAATGTTGTCTATGGTGTGATTATCCAATCAAAGAATATTGGGTGGGTTAGGTAGACTAAGTGCTCCTTTATGTGTTTGTAATCTGCTTCACTAGTTTGCTTTTCACATTATTACTAGATTCCAGCATTGTTGTGCAAAATGATAAATTACGTGAGTATCATCTGAGACTCTGAACACTCGCAGTCACCTTTGATCAAGGCTGAAAGACATAAAAAAACAATAGAACAAGCAAAAATACTTATTAGCAGTGCCAAGCAAAATACTTGAATTGTTGTGTGGGAAGCTTAGTTGGGTGAATATTATAAGGGCAAATTCTCCTCATTCTTATTATTCCGTATCACACAATGCTTTTCACTTTTTGTAATCTAATCCAGTTGTGTGCCAAATACAAAGAAAATATGACAAGTATTTGCCAATTTCTATTTTCAGCCTGAACCTTTTCTGCCATCTCTCTGAATACACTGTTTTGGATTTTTGGTGACATCTTGCATTTTTTATTTCTAATTGGCTTATCATCTTTAACTTTTCAGATTTTTTTTGTCCAGAGACAAAAATGATTGAGTAGGACACCAGTTCTAATCTCAGAAAGTATTAAACCTAGTTATAGACAGCAAAGTTAATCTTTTAGGTGTGTATTATCAGTCACAGTTTTTTGTCCACTCTTTGTCTCCACTGCCTGTCAACCATCAGCTTCCTCCCAGGCAAATGACTCATTTATTCCCTGTCAATGGGGCAAGTGTCAGCTGAGAAGGGCAATTGTTTTGATAGCCACTGGGGTGATTTGAGGGCTTTTCTCTTTTTAGGCTTTACCATGTCCTGCACATGCCTGGCTTGTGGAACTGGATGGAGATGTGCAGTAGGCAGTCGAGTGGTGAGGCACACTTCATTCATAGCTACAGAGGAATGAAGTGGGCAACTGTCCCAGACATAGGCTGTAAAGGGGCATGATCTCTCCCTGAACGTCAGTGATTGAAATCACTTTTGTTTGACAGTTGGGTGCAAGTGCAGGTATAATAAGCAGTTGAAATGATTTGCTTGAAGAGTGTTTGTGTGTGTGTGTCTGTGTGTGTGTGTGCGTGTGTCTTTTTAGGCTCTGTAGCAAGGAGATAGTATAGATAGCCGTTTCCTATAGTTTCTGAAAGTTATTTTCACAGTGAAAGAAGTGTTATGTAGAAACATAATAGATCTTTAGCATACATTTTTTCCTTTTCGATGTCTGCCTCTTTTTTTGGTTCTCAGCTCTGCAGAATGTATTTTTTTTGGAGGGTGGTCCTCAGCTCTGGTTAGTGAGTTGATGGGAGGTCACCCGGGGGATTTATTTTCCAGGGTGTGCATTCATCCAAATGCAGCAGTATGCATGTGATTTGGTGTCCCTACATTTTAGCAAAGCAAAATCAGGCAAATGATAATTTTAGCTCTGTGACAGAAATCTAACTTTTGTGATCAACAGAGGCAAACTTCATAATAAAAAGTGAGATTTAATAAAACAATGGGCATTTAAAACAATAAACCATAAGCTAAATGGTATTTTTGCAGGCAGCTGTGCTCCTTGCAATACCAAATATGGATATCTGGATCTACTTGATATGGTCGACATTTCCGAATGTTGAAAACCATATGGCCGAGACCATATGATCGACATTCAAAATGTCGACCATACAAAAAAAAAAAAAAAACACAACAAAATCTTACCTTCATGCCCCTCACACCCCCAGGACTTAAATATACCAACTCCGAGATTGCACTACAGTGCAGAAGATGGAAATCGTTCCATTCCGCACTGTTTGCAGAAGCTGGTTCCGCATGATCATATGGCATATGGTCTCGGCTATATGGTCTTCGACATTACGAAATGCCAACCATGTGAAGGGAACCCAAATATCTACACAACTCACACCCATGTTACTTACAATTACTAACTAAAGACTACTTTAGCTTGGGGTAAAGACAAATCCCGAATGTATGACAATCTTAATCTTTTAACACAAATAGTGACAGTGTATTAGAGATCTCACATAAGTCTTTTGAGAGCATTCTAAAATGGTGGCATTTGGATGCATAGGACAAACATGGTCTTGCTTCGTTTATTGTGTGAGTTTTATTTTTGAGCTGTTTGATCTTTGTTTTGTAACTCTTCATTGGAGCTGCTTGCCATTTTGCAGCTTTGTTTCTTCTGCTTCAGATGTCATTTCTATAGACTCGGCCACTTAGCCTTTGCGCTGCATATGGTTCATGATTCTGTACTGTTGATACTTTGCAGATCCTGATTCTAGAAAGCATTACTAATCTCTCCCCTCATTCTTTTTTTTTGTGTTGACTGCTTCTGTTTTATTTGCCCTGCAAGCAGATATATTTTTTTGTTTTTGAAAGATTTATGACTTTGACGTGGTTCCTCTACAGGACTCTGGATGACTATCAGAATTCGGTGAGCTGTTTGCATTTGCTCTGGGACAGGTGATGTAGCACGTATTTGTTGGACTGCCTGCTTATTACCTTGGTGCACCTGGATGTTTTTGTTTATCTGTGATCTGTATTTGACTTCCTGAAACATAACAGACAGCAGTAGGTGTTCTGTAACTGGGTGGTCTGCTTAGCTGCTCTTTCCTATATTTTTTTATAGAATAAACTCCTGTCTAAAGTTGTTGCTGGACTGTATTAGACTTCTGTAAAGAATGTTTGTGATGTACAGTACACTTACATACTTTACATATCATGTGTTGGAATGACATTTTTCAATTTATTTATCATTTATATGCACCCAGCTGCTCAACAAAATGGATTGCATATACTTATACAATTTATATATCTAGTGTTGAAATGACATTTTGAATTTAACATTTATGTGCCATATCATTTGTTTTACTATGTGAATTCTTGTTTGTATTATTACTATTTGTACTCAGAATGCACCTATTTTGAATAACTTACATAGTTTATAATATTTCATTTTATATCTGATGGTAGTACATCACTTTAATTATTTGTGACAGCATTTAGGAAACTTAACAGTTAAATAAAATTGAAATTGAAGCTGAACTTAACTCTGGCACCCATTAATTTCCTGATCTTACTAGCTTGATGATATCATCCCCAGTATGTTGACTGTAATTAGTTTGTTTTGCATATATGATTTAATATTTCAGGATTTCCAGGAGAACAAGTGCAGATTCTTGCTTATTACAGTCTTCCATACATCTTTAATCAGAGGTGTGTTTCACGGTAACTGTAGCCGTTTTCAGCTTGCATTTTTATCACTGCCATCATAAGAAGTGCTGTGAATTAGTGTCTATGTGTGTGGGCATTCATGTGGAGATCACAACTTGGAAAAAGAGGAATATTAAAATGTACACTAAAATGTGTATTTGTCCTTCTCTGAGGTAGTGTACCCCTCAGAATAAGTAAAGAGTGCGAGGGTGCAGGAGGCTTTGATCCCCCACTCAAAAATGTCTCTGCTATGCTATAATTAGATATTTGTCACTTGTGGGTTTTTTTTTTTTGTAATTTTGCTCACAGACTGGTGTTTTTGGTGGAAATCTTCACTGATGTCATCTGATTTATTGTGATGCTTCAGGTATAGCTTGGTGATTTAGGATTCACTTTTTGTAGTGCTGCCATCAGGGATTTTCAGTATCTGCATACTGTTTTGGATTTCTTTGAAATCTTTTATTTTCTTCTTACATGATACAGACAGTAGTTTGAGTCAGGTCAGTAAGGAGGGGAGACATAGCTATATCTAAGACCTATATGCTAATTGAGTCACTTCTGCTAGCTACAGGGCCAGTTAAGGCTGTTAAGGACTGGAACCCTAGGTAAAAAAATTGCCACCTCAGTCTGACCATAAACTGAGTCACAGATGACTAACTTCACACCTCAGCTAGATGTTGTGGCATTAGAACTACAGAAAAGAGTGTGAATATAAAACTAAATCCACACTCTTGCGAGCCTAATATTCAGATGTACCTTACAATTCTGTGTTAAGAGATGCCTCCTAAAAATCTAGAGTAAGTAAATGAAAGCATACTGTCTTTGTTTTAAGCCACTGCAGAGGCAGAACAAGGATACATTCTTCCTACCACATTGTATGCTAGATCCCCTTAAAAATACATAAAATGTAAACTTTGATAAACGTATGTCAGCATGGCATGCCTATCAATATATGTTAAGGTACAACGTATTAGAAATGAAAATAATGCCTTGAAACAGGAGCGGCCTTAGGTCAACTGGTGCCCAAGGCAAAAGGGCTCCATGACACCACCTGGTGCCCCCCATCCTGGTCTACCTACACCAGATAAATACTGGGAAAGTGCCCTGCTACAGTGGTGCCCTAGGCGGCCGCCTAGCTGGCCTATGCCTAAGGCCGGCTATGACTTGGAATCATGCAGCTCATAGGTACAGCTGAAAGACTCAATATATCATTTTTTCACTTAGCTGCAATTGTCCTTTAAATGACATAACAGGAAACTTAGTTTTGATGATGGTGAAGCTGTGGAACTATATATTCGAAATGACATGATTGAGAAGTTCTTATCTTTTCTTCAACCTTGAACTTCATTTAATTAAATTAAATCACACTTAAAGGACAACTGTGCTCTAAACACGTTTCTTTTCCTCAGAGTATATTTTCCCTGTCTGCAGAATAATGAAAAAGCAAGACTTAGCTTACTTCCCTATGTGGCATTTCCATTCTAGACAGCTGTACATCAGAATGGGGCTGAATGAAATATCATGACACTTTCCTTAGACATATGTCTCCCTTGCTCTTACATCATTTGCGCATGACATCCGAAAGTATTTTGCAAAAGAAAACAGAGAGAGAGAGAGAGAGAGACAACATACCTCTAGCTCTTTTTTATTTTACACTCACTGGGATGATAACATGCTGTTGTACAAAGTTTCATTGTTTTCTGTTCTCTTCACGTAGGTCATAAACTAATTAATTCTTTTCTAGTCTTCAAGTGAATAAACATGATACCCACTCACAGCAACTTCACTAATAAGCTAAGCTTTAAAGACCAGGGAATGTGGCACTCTGGTGGACCCAGTGACGGAAAATGGGACCAGAAACTCACAAAATAGCACTTTTTATAAAGGCAATGCTATGTTT